>NC_088236.1:20211789-20411094 GCF_036934945.1 Oncorhynchus masou masou | reverse complement strand
CCCGTAACAAAGGGAGACAACGTGGAGATAAGGAGTAACATATATATTTATTAAATAAGTAACTAAGTATAATATACAATGGTGTGTGTAATCAGTAGTTTAAGTGAGTGTTTTGCATGCATGAATGTGATAATGCAGGGTGTTGAAAGGTGCTAAAGCAAAAAACCACCAAGAAACAACAAAATCTACAAAAGGTGTCTGCATGGAGAGAGTCTCCTCCATGAATGGGGAAGTGGTGTATTTATCCTGGGAGACACCGGGCCCAGGTGTTTCCCATGTAGCTGACGACCCTCCCAACTCCGCCCACCAGCATCCTAATAAGGAAACAGAGAATACGGCAGACAGAGTGGGAGGGTAATCACATTCCCCCCCTATAAAACCGGGGACCAACAAGGACCCCGGAACAGAATACCACAGAATACCAACCTCTGAGTTCCAAATTGACACAGCTTCTGCGCCACAAATTGATGAGGGGTTACGTGTTCACACTTACAATTTGCCCCAGCCAACCTCCTTCCCAGACCTCAGCGACCTTCGCACAGGAAGCAACTTTTAAGAGGAAAGAAGAAAACAAGACCAGGAGGGAGCAGACAGGACAGAGAGAACATGACAATACAAAACAATGGTCAGTCACGTAAACATTTGGGAACAGGGCGCACGAGAGAGCGCATCAGCAATCACGTTTTCAGTCCCCCGGATGTGCCGCACATCGAGATGAAATGATTGTAAAAATAAACACCATCGCATTATCCTCTGGTTTGGACACATGATGGACCTCAAAGTGAAGGGGTTATTTAAGGTCGGTGTAGACCACAATAGGTACTACCCCCGACCCGACATACACTTCAAAGTGTTGTAGCGCCCAAATGAGTGCTAGCGCTTCCTTTTCAATAATCAAATAGTTCAACTGATAATCGTTCAACTTTTTGGAAAAGAAACTAACAGGCCTCTCAACCCCAGACACATCTGCTTGCAGCAAAACTGCACCTGCCCCCACATGACTAGCATCCATCTGCAAGGTAAATGGCAAATCCACGCGAGGAGCAGCCAGCACCGGAGTTGAGGTAAGCAACCTCTTTGCATCTTCAAAAGCGTGTTGACAATGAGTAGACCAAACGTAAACAGCCTTAGCTTTCAGCATATCTGTCAAAGGAGTGACCACAGTAGAGAAGTTATTACAAAAACTACGGTAATAACCAATCATGCCCAAGAAATGCGTCACTTCCTTTTTAGTAGTTGGTGGTGGAAAAGCATCAATAGCCACCACTTTAGCCCAAACAGGACGCACTTCACCCTGCCCAACCACTTTTCCAAGGTGTGTAACGGTCGCCTGAGCAAACTCACATTTAGCCAGATTGATTGTGAGGCGACCCGCATTCAGACGTTCGAACAAGGCTTGAATACGGGACAGATGTTCTTCCCAAGTATCTGCATATATCACTACATCGTCCAAATCAACAGAGCACCCGGTCAGACTGGCGACAATCCTGTTCATAAGTTGCTGAAAGGTGGCAGGTGCATTATGCAGACCGAAACTCATAACCGAATACGAGTACAGACCAAAGGGTGTAATAAAGGCAGAGATTTCACATGCCCTACTCGTCAGTGGCACCTGCCAATAGCCTTTTAACAGGTCAAATTTGCTCACAAACTTAGCTGCACCGACTTGATCAACAGTCCTCCATCCGAGGAAGATGAAATGAATCTGGCTTTGTGACACTGTTTACCTTACGGTAGTCCGTACAAAATCGGTTTGTTCCATCCGGTTTACTGACCAAGATAGAGGGAGAAGCCCAACTGGAGAAAGAAGGCTCTGCTATCTTACTCTCCAGCATGTACTTGACCTCAGCATCCAGACAACGTAGTTTCTCTGAAGAAACTCTATAGAACCGCTGACGAATGGGGTCAGCATCTCCAATGTCAATATCATGTTCTATTAAGGTTGTACGTGTAGGTGTAACAGAAAACAAACCTGGAAATCTCTGAATCAGACCAACCATCTCTTGCCGCCCATCAACAGGTAGGTGAGTGAGAAGACTGTCTAAAATATCCAGTGTGTCTGAATTTTTCAATCTACCCTTCAATATACATTCGTCAAGACCAGGAACATCTTCCTCCTCATGCACAGATCAAGCACGACAAGAACCCAAGGAAACAACGGTATCAGCCAAAAGAACAGGTTTTACCGTGCTCTGTAGAATCCCACTGTTCAGTCTCAGAGGAACGTGCATAATAGGGTTTTAACAGATTTACATGGCACAGCTGGTGTGCTTTCCTCCGTTCTGGAGTGGCAACTAGATAATTTTGCTCAGTGTACTGGTGCATCACTGTGTATGGACCTTGAAACTTGGCTTGAAAAGGAGAAGCAACAATTGGCAGCAGAGCAAGAACCTGGTCACCCAGACTAAAGTGACGAGGCTCAGTTCGGCGATCAAATATGCCCTACATCCTCTCCTGTGAAGATAACTTCTCTTTAGCCATTTCACCAGCCGGAAATCACACACATACGATAACAGGGACTGAGGAGGCTCGGGAGACTTCCAGTCATCTTGGAGAACAGAAAAAAGTCCACGCACCCTGTGTCCAAACACAAGGTCATTTGGACTGAAACCCGTGCTCTCCTGTGAAACCTCCCGAGCGGCTAACAGTAACCAAGGCAACCCCTCCTCCCAATCCTTATCCATCTCTGTACAATAAGCTCTCAACAAAGACTTAAGTGTTTGATGGAAACGTTCCAGTGCTCCTTGACTTTGCGCGTGATAGGCGCTAGACAAATTGTGTTTAATATGGAGCTGTTGAAGAACCTGATGAAACAGATTAGAGGTGAAAATAGATCCTTAATCACTCTGAATGACCTTAGTTTCTCTCATTGTTTGGAATCCCTGAGTCAAAGCCTTTAACACAGATTTAGTCGTGATAGATCGGGAGAGGATAGGCAGCAGGAAACCTAGTGGTCTGACATATCACAGTGAACAGGTAACTGCTACCCTTTTTAGAACGAGGTAGAGGACCCACACAGTCAATAATCAGATACTCAAAAGGTTGGCTGAGTACAGGAATAGGAAACAATGGTACCGGTTTAATAGCTTGATTAGGCTTACCAGTTAATTGACAGGTGTGACAAGTTTTGATAAAATCAGAAACATCCCTCTTTAATCTAGGCCAAAAGAAATGTCTTAATATGCGATTGTAGGTTTTCCTCACCCCCATATGTCCAGCAACATCGCTATGGGAAGTTTCCAACACCAACTCACAAAGCTTAACTGGTACAACAACCTGACTAATTGCCTCCCCCAGAAAACAACTATCATGAGACACCCACTTTCTCATCAGGACATCCTCTTAGAGAAAATAGCCATGGGCGACATCTCCCAACTGTTCTACAGGCACAATTTGGTCACGCAACTCTTCTAACGTGGGGTCATCCCGTTGCGCATTGATTAGATCTGAGCGGGTTACAGATAACGGGAAAACAGTGACATACTACTTTGCATTATTATCATTAGTCGGCGCAGTGACCAGTTCGCCATGGCTCATAGAGCGTGTCACTGCACACACAGAGAACACCGCTGGGAAACTGTACACTCATCAGGAATCCCAACAAATGACGGCTTGGTGGAAACCACTAGAGATGGAAACACGTCAGGCCATACACGCTCACCAGCCAAGTTATTCCCAAGGATAACGTCGATACCCTCAATAGGCAACGAAGGACGCACCCCCACAACAACTTCACCCTTCACCAGCCCACAATCCAACATCAGTTTATGCAATGGAACTGACAGTGTTCAAACCTATTTCCCTAATTAGAACACTATTCCCCGACTCAGTCTCAGCAGAAAAGGGTAACACAGACTCCAACACAAATGATTCAGAGGTACCTGTGTCTCTCAGGATCTTCACTGGCACTAGGTCTTTACTTCCTAACAGACACAAAACCTTCTGTAATTAAAGGTAAATAGTCTGGATCAATATACACTTTCACATTCTCCTGGGCCTGAGGTAATGAGTCATGAGTGAACTGATGTGGAACAGGTGCAGCTGACGCGGTAGGCTTAGATTTAGCGTAAGCACCCTTTAACCTGAGAAGTGGACATTAGTTTTTCCAATGACCTGAACCTTGACAGTAGTGACACTCCTGCTCAAAGTCACCTTTACCATGGGAGTCAGGCTCAACCTTAGTTGAATAGAACTCTGCCCTTGAACCAAAGTATCTCGGTGAGCGAAGCCCAAATCTATCCGGAACACCCCCACTCTTTCCGAATAGAATACGGGGCTCTGCAAAGACACTTTTGTGAGTCAACACAATACTCGTCCGCCAAAACCGCAGCTTCAGCGAAATTCTTTACTTTCTGTTCATTAATATACGTGGCAATACGATCAGGAATTGTGTCCTTAAATTGCTCAAACATAATCAGATCACACAGCCCTTGGAAAGTCACAACTGCAGAGGCGGAACACCAGCGATTAAACTGTAAAGATAATTGTCGCGCAAACTCAACATGAGTCTGCTTATCATCCCTTTTTAAAGTTCTAAATCGTTGGCGGTAAGCCTCGGACCAATTCATAAATCTGTAACACAGCTGTTTTAACTTTATCATAACTGGCACTGTCGTGTACACTAAGAGCTGAATATGCTTCCTGCGCTTTACCAGTCAGCACACACTGCAACATTAAAGTGCGGTCAGAATCAGGCCAACTCCTAGCGTCAGCAACACGCTCAAACAACGAAAATAATGTCTAGGGGTCCCTTTCATTAAACTGAGGCAATAACCGTAAGTTCCCAACAATATCAAATTTCTCTGGGGCGCGACCAAAAGAGGAACTACCCCTAGGTAAATCTGGGTCACCTTCCCAAAACAAACTCTCCCCTGAGATCTTTCCTTCCCTAACCAACTCTATACGTTCTTGTTGCAAATTGATTTTAACACGCTCCAGATCTTGTTTAAATGCCAATTCCTTTTCATACTTTAACACGATCATGCTCTAGCTTCTCACGATCATGCTCTAGCTTCTCACGATCACGCTCTAGCTTCTCACGATCATGCTCCAGCTGTAACAGAAGCAGTTCTTTCTGCTGTTCAAAAAGAAGGCTACTAGGACTAACAGATGGAATGGCCATTGTAACGTTATGGGGAGACGACAAATCCTCAGCAGAGGCTGGCCCAGTGGTAACTTCAAGAATACCACTCCATCAGATTGACCTTCAATATCAACCTAATAGAATTCTTTAGACGGTTATCACTAATTTCAACCTTGTAGTGTTCGGCGACCTTCAACAGCTGTTCTTTAGTACCTAAATCTAACAACTCCTCCGATGGAAAGCGAATGAACTCATCTACATAAGACGCCATAGTCACAAAAAAATTTGCTCTTCCCCTCTGCTGAGCACACCAGACCACAACCCGAGAATTGACAATCACCCTGAGCACCACAGAAGAGAGATGAGATACGGAGCTTCCCCCAAAACCTACAATAACTCAACCCTAGTCTTCGTGCGGATTTGCGGTGGGAATTTACGCACTGTAGCCCGCTGGCAAGGAAAAACTCCCCAGCATGCTGGCAAATTCCACCAAGCCACGGATGTGCCCCCGAGACAACTGCTCAGTTCAGACACCACACAAAATAACAAACATTAACCATGCCCAACATATTCCAAAAAATGAAACAGGTCGCTAAGCCTATCAGGGGAAAAAGGCTATAGCTCCGGGTAGCAAGTTCCACTATCCTACCCAAATCTCCCACCGATGTACACAGTCGATTACTCACCTCAGACTGACATCCCAACAGAAAGTAGAACAAGAGTTTCCAGGCTCGGCAAGGCCTGGAAACTAACCATTATACTCTCCAATGCAGCACCCAAACCAAACAAACAAAGGCAACCAATACTGGGCCTATCAAACTCAAACAAAATATGCAAACCAAACACGTACCTCCACGGTCTCCCAAACCAATAGTTCAAATATCCCGGATGAGCCCCCACTTGTCACGAACCGGCCCAAAGCCCGTAACAAAGGGAGACAACGTGGAGATAAGGCGTAACAAAATATATATTTATTAAATAAGTAACTAAGTATAATATACAATGGTGTGTGTAATCAGTAGTTTAAGTGAGTGTTTTGCATGCATGTATGTGATAATGCAGGGTGTTGAAAGATGCTAAAGCAAAAAAAAAACCTACCAAGAAACACAACAAAATCTACAAAGGTGTCTGCATGAAGAGAGTCTCCTCCATGAATGGGGAAGTGGTGTATTTATCCTGGGAGACACCGGGCCCAGGTGTTTCCCATGTAGCTGACGACCCTCCCAACTCCGCCCACCAGCATCCGAATAAGGAAACAACAGAGAATACGGCAGACAGAGTGGGAGGGTCATCACAATACTGAGGTCTAATCAATAGCCTATAATGTTTTTTTGTCTATATCTTATCATCATTTTAGCTTGTTAGTAAATAAATATTCAATTAAGATTGGTGTGGTACGAATTCATTAGTGTGACCCGGGTCCGTGCAGATTCAAGGGCTATATACGACGTTCTAATTATGAGACTGATAAAGGCAACTGGTTAATTAGCGACTGTTGTAAAATCGAAATTCTGATATTCTTTGGGTTAATTTGGGAAAAAGAAACTCAATAAAAACAATTTTTCCTTGATTCAGTTAATCACGTAATTAAGACTTATAATCATTCGATGAGCAACATTAACCAATACAACGTCACAACACTACCTAGAGCTACTTGGAACCCTACTAATTCCACGACTGATCTATCGACGTCACCGCACGAAGAGGCAAAAACAGACTTACCCCCATCGCGACGCCGCACAAAGGCTAACTTGCTAGCCCCGGTCTACTAACTGCTTGCTTGCCAGCCCTGGTCTGCTAACTGCTAGTTTGTTTAGCTCCGGCCTACTAACTGTTAGCGTGTTAGCATTGGCCTGCTAACTGTCTGAATCGCCGTGTCCCCAGTCAGCCCAACCACTCACTGGACCCATATGTTCACTTGGCTACGCATGCCTCTCTCTAATATCAATATGCCTCGTCCATTACTGACCTGGTTAGTGATTACTGTCTTATTTCACTGTAGAGCCTCAAGCCCTGCTCAATATGCCTTAACCAACCATGTTGTTCCACCTCCTACATATTCGAAGACATCACCTGGTTTAACTGTCTCTAGAGACTATATCTCTCTCATCATTACTCAATGCCTCGGTTTACCTCCAATGTACTCGCATCCTACCTTTGTCTGTACACTATGCCTTGAATCTATGTATCGTGCCCAGAAACCTGCTCCTTTTACTCTCTGTTCCGAACGTGCTAGATAGCCAGTTCATATAGCATTTAGCCGTACCCTTATCCTACTTCTCCTCTGTTCCTCTGGTGATGTAGAGGTTAATCCAGGTCCTGCAGTGCCTAGCTCCACTCCCATTCCCCAGGTGCTCTTATTTGATGACTTCTGTAACCGTAAAAGCCTTGGTTTCATACATGTTAACATTAGAAGCCTACTCCCTAAGTTTGTTTTACTCACTGCTTTAGCACACTCTGCCAACCCGGATGTCTTAGCCGTGTCTGAATCCTGGCTTAGGAAAACCACCAAAATCCCTGAAATCTCCATCGCTAACTATAACATTTTCCGCCAAGATAGAACTGCCAAAGGGGGCGGTGTTGCAATCTACTGCAAAGATAGCCTGCAGAGTTCTGCATTACGATCCAAGTCTGTACCCAAACAATTTGAGTTTTACTTCTAAAAATCCACCTTTCCAGAAACAAGTTTCTCACTGTTGCCGCTTGCTATAGACCTCCCTCTGCCCGCAGCTGTGCTCTCGATACCATATGTGAATTGATTACCCCCCATCTATCTTTTGAGCTCGTGCTATGAGGTGACCTAAACTGGGACATGCTTAACACCCGGCCACCCAACAATTTAAGCTTGATGCCCTCAATCTCACACAAATTATCAATGAACCTACCAGGTACAACTCCAAATACGTAAACACGGGCTGTTTTCAATCAAGATCTCAGCGATCACTGCCTCATTGCCTGCATCTGTAATTGGTCTGCGACCAAACGACCACCCCTCATCACTGTCAAACGCTCCCTAAAACACTTATGTGAGCAGGTCTTCCAATTGACCTGGCCGGGGTATCCTGGAATGACATTGACCTCATCCCGTCAGGAGATGATGCCTGGCTATTCTTTAAAAGTGCCTTCCTCACCATCTTAAATAAGCATGCCCCATTCAAAAAAATGTATAACTAGGAATAGATATAGTCCTTGGTTCACTCCGGACCTGTCTGCCCTTGACCAGCACAAAAACATCCTGTGGCGTTCTGCATTAGCATCGAATAGCCCCCGTGATATGCAACTTTTCAGGGAAGTTAGGAAAAAATATACACAGGCAGTTGGGAAAGCTAAGGCTAGCCTTTTCAAACAGAAATTTGCATCCTGTAGTACTAATTCAAAAAAGTTCTGGGACGCTGTAAAGTCCATGGAGAATAAGCGCACCTCCTCCCAGCTGCCCACTGCTCTGAGGCTAGGAAAAACTGTCACCACCGATAAATCCACTATAATTTCAATAAGCATTTCTCTACGGCTGGCCATGCTTTCCACCTGGCTACCCTTACCACGGTCAACTGCCCGGCACCCTCCACAGCAACCCGCCAAAGCCCCCTCATTTCTCCTTTACCCAAATCCAGATAGCTGATGTTCTGAAAGAGCTGCAAAATCTGGACACCTACAAATCGGCCGGGCTAGACAATCTGGACCCTCTCTTTCAAAAATGATCTGCCGAATTTGTTGCAACCCCTATTTCTAGCCTGTTCAACCTCTCTTTCGTATTGTCTGAGATTCCCAAAGATTGGAAAGCTGCCACGGTTATCCCCCTCTTCAAAGGGGGTGAACCTCTAGACCCAAACTGCTACAGACTATCCTACCCTGTCTTTCCAAGGTCTTCGAAAGCCAAGTTAACAAACAGATTACCGACCATTTCGAATCCCACCGTACCTTCTCCGCTATGCAATCTGGTTTCAGAGCTGATCATGGGTGCACCTCAGCCACGCTCAAGGTCCTAAACGATATCATAAACACCATTGATAAGAGACATTACTGTGCAGCCATATTCATCGACCTGCCCAAGGCTTTCGACTCTGTCAATCACCACATTCTTATTGGCAGACTCGACAGCCTAGGTTTCTCAAATTATTGCCTCACCTGGTTTACCAACTACTTCTCTGATAGAGTTAAGTGTGTCAATTCGGAGGGCCTGTCATCTGGACCTCTGGCAGTCTCTATGGGGGTGCCACAGGGTTCAATCCTCGGGCCGACTCTCTTCTCTATATACATCAATGATGTTGCTCTTGCTGCTGGTGACCCTCTGGTACACCTCTAAGCAGACAACACCATTCTGTATGTGTCTGTGTATGTCTGTGTATGTATGTGTATGTATGTGTCCCAGTCCACCATGTGGACTGGGACATGTTTCGTATTGCGTCAGGCAACAACATTGACGAATACGCTGATTCGGTGTGCGAGTTCATTAGAACGTGCGCTGAAGATGTCGTTCCCATAGCAATGATTAAAACATTCCCTAACCAGAAACCGTGGATTGATGGCAGCATTCGCATGAAACTGAAAGCGCGAACCACTGCTTTTAATCAGAGCAAGGTGACTGGTAACATGACCGAATACAAACAGTGCAGCTATTCCCTCCGTAAGGCTATCAAACAAGCTAAGCGTCAGTATAGAGACAAAGTAGAATCTCAATTCAACGGCTCAGACACAAGAGGTATGTGGCAAGGTCTACAGTCAATCACGGACTACAAGATGAAATCCAGCTCAGTCACGGACCAGGATGTCTTGCTCCCCGGCAGACTAAATAACGTTTTTGCCCGCATTGAGGACAATACAGTGCCACTGACACGGCCTGCAACGGAAACATGTGGTCTCTCCTTCACTGCAGCCGAGGTGAGTAAAACATTTAAACGTGTTAACCCTTGCAAGGCTGCAGGCCCAGACGGCATCCCCAGCCGCGCCCTCAGAGCATGCGCAGACCAGCTGGCTGGTGTGTTTACGGACATATTCAATCAATCCCTATACCAGTCTGCTGTTCCCACATGCTTCAAGAGGGCCACCATTGTTCCTGTTCCCAAGAAAGCTAAGGTAACTGAGCTAAACGACTACCGCCCCGTAGCACTCACTTCCGTCATCATGAAGTGCTTTGAGAGACTAGTCAAGGACCATATCACCTCCACCCTACCTGACACCCTAGACCCACTCCAATTTGCTTACCGCCCAAATAGGTCCACAGACGACGCAATCTCAACCACACTGCACACTGCCCTAACCCATCTGGACAAGAGGAATACCTATGTGAGAATGCTGTTCATCGACTACAGCTCGGCATTTAACACCTTAGTACCCTCCAAGCTCGTCATCAAGCTCGAGACCCTGGGTCTCGACCCCGCCCTGTGCAACTGGGTACTGGACTTCCTGACGGGCCGCCCCCAGGTGGTGAGGGTAGGCAACAACATCTCCACCCCGCTGATCCTCAACACTGGGGCCCCACAAGGGTGCGTTCTGAGCCCTCTCCTGTACTCCCTGTTCACCCACGACTGCGCGGCAACGCACGCCTCCAACTCAATCATCAAGTTTGCGGACGACACAACAGTGGTAGGCTTGATTACCAACATCGACGAGACGGCTTACAGGGAGGAGGTGAGGGCCCTCGGAGTGTGGTGTTAGGACAATAACCTCACACTCAACGTCAACAAAACTAAGGAGATGATTGTGGACTTCAGGAAACAGCAGAGGGAACACCCCCCTATCCACATCGATGGAACAGTAGTGGAGAGGGTAGTAAGTTTTAAGTTCCTCGGCATACACATCACAGACAAACTAAACTGATCCACTCACACAGACAGCATCGTGAAGAAGGCGCAGCAGCGCCTCTTCAACCTCAGGAGGCTGAAGAAATTCGGCTTGTCACCAAAAACACTCACAAACTTCTACAGATGCACAATCGAGAGCATCCTGGCAGGCTGTATCACCGCCTGGTACGGCAACTGCTCCGCCCACAACCGTAAGGCTCTCCAGAGGGTAGTGAGGTCTGCACAACGTATCACCGGGTCAAACTACCTGCCCTCCAGGACACCTACACCACCCGATGTTACAGGAAGGCCATAAAGATCATCAAGTACAACACCCACCCGAGCCACTGCCTGTTCACCTCGCTATCATCCAGAAGGCGAGGTCAGTACAGGTGCATCAAAGCTGGGACCGAGAGACTGAAAAACAGCTTCTATCTCAAGGCCATCAGACTGTTAAACAGCAACCACTAACATTGAGTGGCTGCTGCCAACACACTGACTCAACTCCAGCCACTTCAATAATGGGAATTGATGGGAAAGGATGTAAAATATATCACTAGCCACTTTAAACAATGCTACCTAATATAATGTTTACATACCCTACAATATTCATCTCATATGTATACGTATATACTGTACTCTATCATCTACTGCATCCTTATGTAATACATGTATCACTAGTCACTTTAACTATGCCACTTTGTTTACATACTCATCTCATATGTATATACTGTACTCGATACCATCTACTGTATCTTGCCTATGCTGCTCTGCACCATCACTCATTCATATCTTTATGTACATATTCTTTATCCCCTTACACTGTGTATAAGATATTAGTTTTGGAATTGTTAGTTAGATTACTTGTTGGTTATTACTGCATTGCCGGAACTGGAAGCACAAGCATTTCGCTACACTCGCATTAACATCTGCTAACCATGTGTATGTGACAAATAAAATTTGATTTGATTTGTATACTTCTGGCCCCTCTTTGGATAATGTGTTAAATAACCTTCAGACGAGCTTCAATGCCATACAACTCTCCTTCCGTCACCTCATCTGCTATTAAATGCAAGTAAAACTAAATGCATGCTATTCAACCGATCACTGCCCACACCTGCTCGCCCGTCCAGCATCACTACTCTGGATGGTTCTGACTTAGAATACGTGGACAACTACGAATACCTAGGTGTCTGGTTAGACTGTAAACTCTCCTTCCAGACTCTCCTCCCAGTTGTACGCTCTCGTTGGTTGGCCCTCGCTTCATACTCGTCGCCAATCCCACTGGCTACAGGTTATCTTCAAGTCTCTGCTTGTAAAGCCCCGCCTTATCTCAGCTCACTGGTCACCATAATAGCACCCACTCGTAGCACACGCTCCAGCAGGTATATCTCACTGGTCACCCCCAAAGCCAATTCCTCCTTTGGTCGTCTTTCCTTCCAGTTCTCTGCTGCCAATGACTGGAACGAACTGCAAAAATCTCTGAAGCTGGAAACTCATATCTACCTCACTAGCTTTAAGCACCAGCTGTCAGAGCAGCTCACAGATCACTGCACCTATACATAGCCCATCTGTAAACAGCCCATCTATCTACTTACCTCATCCCCATACAGTATTTATATATTTATCTTTTATCTTCTGCATATCTACCATTCCAGTGTGTTATTGCTATATTGCAATTTCTTCGCCACCATGGCTTATTTATTGCCTTAACTCCCTTATCTTACCTCATTTGCACTCACTGTATACATACTTTTTGTTTTTTGTTCTACTGTATTATTGACTATGTTTTGTTTATTCCATGTGTAACTCTGTGTTGTTGTATGTGTCGAATTGCTATGCTTTATCTTGGCCAGGTCGTAATTGCAAATGAGAACTTGTTCTCAACTAGCCTACCTGGTTAAATAAAGGTGAAATAAATGTTTTTAAAAAGCATTAGTGAGGTAGCGTTCCAATTAATCTCAAAGGTGTTCAGTGGGTTGAGGTCAGGGCTCTGTGCATGCCAGTCAAGTTCTTCCACACGGATCTCGACAAACCATTTTTGTACGGACCTCACTTTGTGTACGGGGGTGATGTCATGCTAAAACAGGAAAGAGCCTTCCCCAAACTGTTGCCACAAAGTTGGAAGCACATAATCATCTGTCATTGTATGCTGTAGCGTTAAGATGTCCCTTCACTGGAACTAAGGGGCCTAGCCCGAACCACGAAAAACAGCCTCAGACCATTATTCCTCCTCCAACAAACTTTACACTTGGCACTACGCAGTTGGTCAGGTAGCTTTCTCCTGGCATTCGCCAAACCCAGATTTGTCTGTCAAACTGCCAGATGGTGAAGCGTGATTCATCACTACAGAGAACGCTTTTCCACTGCTTGGGAGTCCAATGGCGGCGAGCTCCACATAACTCCAACTGACACTTGGCATTGCGCATGGTGATGTTAGGCTTGTGGGCAGCTGCTCAGCCACAAAACTCATTTCACGACACTCCCGACGAACAGCTATTGTGCTGACATTGCTTCCTGAGACAGTTTGGAACTCAATAGTGAGTGCTGCAACCGAGGACAGACCATTTTTATGAGCTACGTGCTTCAGAACGGCGGTTCCGTTCTGTGAGCTTGTGTGGCCTACCACTTCGCGGCTGAGCCGTTGTTGCTCCTAGACACTTACAGTTGACCGTGGTAGCTCTAGCAGGGCAGCAATTTGACAAACTGACTTGTTGGAAAGGAAAAATCCTATTACAGTGCCACATTGAAAGTCACTGATCTCTTCAGTAAGGCCATTCTACTGTCAATGTTTGTATAGGGAGATGGCATGTCTGTGTACACCTGTCAACAACGGGTGTGGCTGAAATAGCCAAATCCAGTAATTTGAAGGGGTGTCCACATACATTTGTTTATATAGTGTAGCTGGTTGACTTTGATTCCAGGGGAATAGCAGATAGAGGAATACCTGTGCTACTCCTTCAGACAAAAGAGTCAGCTCAGCTCTAGGGTTAGATAAAAACAGAGGTTGTATTCACCAGAGGTGTCAAGACTCTGACAGGCGATGGGAATGCAACCACCTCCATATAGAAGCACTGTATCTTACTCAGTAAAAAGCATGTGATGGGTTTTAACTCTTATTGCTCACTGCCATGTCTCCTGATGTTGATATGGAATGGTACAGCACAGGATGACAACAGTATTCAGGAATTCTCTATCTTCAGTCAACTGTGAAAATGGATTTTCCTTTGAGAAATGGGGCATGTTAACTTTGCGGATAAGAATGCCAGCTCGGAGGAAAACATAGGCGGAACAAATGAACACAACTGGACAGGCAGTATAGTATAGTTGCAAGTGTCTTTTTATTCTTTTTCAGACACAGGATAGTACATAACCCAGAGAGCGCACAAAGTGAGTAGGGTGTATGAGATGTGGTATTCCTCTGGAGATCGAGGGAGAGACACTAGATCCAATGCAAAAGTTGGGCAGAATGTAACGTTATGACTTGGCTTGAGCAAAGCAATTCAGTGGATCGCAGAGTTGCATTAATTAGTAAATCATTCGTGCACAGAGTAAATCTTAAGTTGCTTGTAATAGTAAAAACACTTTGTACATTAGTTTTTTTGTTTTTTTGTTGCCTGTGGCATCTCACAAGGCGGATGGCTCTGTTGAGCCAGCTTCAGTTGGTGTTGAGTTCAGAAAGATTTGTTGTATGTTTTTCTTCAGTTGGTGTTGAGTTCAGAAAGATTTGTATGTTTTTCTTCAGTTGGTGTTGAGTTCAGAAAGATTTGTTGTATGTTTGTGAGTTTCTCTCTCCATCTCTCTAATGCCCATGAACATGCTTTGGTGTTTTGTTGTTGTTGAGTAAAAGCAGTAAATAAAAACAGTTGAAGTGTTATCAAAACATCTAAAAAGGCTTGGTTTCAACTGGTGTAATAATTCCAGACAATGGTACTTTCAAAACAAACAGATCAGTTATTTATAAATTAGCACAAAAATACATTTTAACACATTTATCAAGGCTATTGATCCAACACATCTTTGCTGTCGACAGACACTGACTGCACTGTACTGACAGGAACATAAATAACTTATATCTGTATAAAGATGCATCTGCTTTCCCAATTACCAATAAACTGTTTAGTCCACAACAGTAAGAACAAATAGACATTTCTACTAAAACACCTGCTATGGCAACAGGAACCACTGTCAAAACGTAGCTTTGATGTTCGAATAACATACTAGAATGAAAGAGTTGCTACATAATGTTGTAATAAGCTTGTATATTAAAGTTGGATTGCTTTTTAAATACTCCCCATCTCTGAATAAGACATCATCATCATAACAGCAATGTTTCACACCATTACAGAATAACATGGTTTGATTCAAATTTACTGTAATTGGCTGTATTACTTACACATACTAAAAGGCTTTTTTGGAATGAATTCAGTGAACACGAACGTAGTAACATTTTAAAACAGTTCATGAATCTGAATCATGATTCTGAACAATAGTAATCAATGGGACCTCCCTGAGACGAAGACCACATATGAACCTCAAAACCACATGGAGGAACAGAGAACACATGTTGAGACCTGGAACACTGACAACATAGATCCCTATCTAGATTCTCCTTCCAAGACTGCTAGGGACACAGAAAGATCAATTCCCAAAATTTAAAAATATATATTATGTTCAAAGGCATTTCTTAAACTGTCATTATTATTGCCAACAAAACCTTATGTCCACCAGGGATATTATGTTATTGTAAGATTGTATGGTAATACATACTGTAGCATACTGTAGACCCAATCATTGAACCATTATTATAATGTTATACATTATTCTGAAAAAAAAAACGAATTCTGATGGCAATCCAAATACAATTGTTTAAATAAATTACTCAAATAAAATCTAAAAACAATATATTACCTACATATAAGTTATCGTATACATTTTCTGTTTCAGAGGTAAAGAAACTACAAAAAACTATATTCCTCAAGTCAAAATGCCACAGAGTATTCCTCTCTCTAACACAGCTAAAGCAAAAAGCATAGTTGGCATGAAGTTGCAGGTCGTTCGTTTTATCATGCATTGAGGGGACCGCCCCTTTATCCGATCAACTTTTATGCTGTTGGACCATTGTCTTTAAACATACTGAAAATCTGTTCGTGTGGAATGTTGATGATCACACGGCCAAACTGAGAAGAGTTCTGCGGAAGCTTTACGTTGACAGGTGAGAGAGATGCTGTGGAGATGGAGCTTTACAAAACCCTTTGTTCTCATACTGTATGCCAGCAGGGCCATGGAGAGAGACAGAGAGACAGCGAGAGAGACACATAGAGAGAGAGAGAAAGTGTGTGTGTGTGTGTGTGGTACAGAGAGAAAGCAGAGCAGAGGCAGAAAACGCAGGGCAAGCTGACCACAGCTTGTCTGACATCAATCCAATGGTTTATTTTGTTCTTCAAGATTCACTGGACACATATCTGATTCTTCAGGCTGCAGGAGAAAGAAAGACACAGAGAGGGAGAGAACGAGAGAGAGGGAGGGAAAGGGAGAGAATGGGAGAGAAGTTATTGTCATGAGACCGCAAAAGTAAAATGTATCTCAACCAATAAAATAAACAAGGTAAAAAGGAAATTATCCTGATAAGATCAACAATAAGGAGACCATCACAACCAGCAGCAGAGGGGTAGTTAAAGTATGAGGTCTAAACAGCCTCGTCTCATCTAGACTGGATACAAAACCCTCCTCAGGACACTTTGTCATCTCTGTCTCCCGTACGTCACGCACCACTTGACTTTATGCGCTCGTTTTTCATGTCCTCAACAAGGCCCTCGGAGCTCACTGATGACACTTAGAGTAGCCAACATCTAATCCCACTTGTGTTGTGATTTAAGAGGAATGCCAGGTTTTATAGCATATCCAGGACATCGCAACATTGACTAAAGGCCTTATCGAATGGTTTATCAACACAGAATCACTGTCAGAGATGCCTCTCCCCGTTCTTTCCCTGTCTAAGAGAAATCATACTTAAAGGCCCTCTCACTTAATATGGTATGACATTTTTCAAAGCATGACAACCATTCCACATCTAATATGATAGTCTACAGCAGAGAATTTGATTTGATTTACCTTTATTTAACTAGGCAAGTCAGTTAAGAACAAATTCTTATTTTCAATGACGGCCTAGGAACAGTGGGTTAACTGCCTGTTCAGGGGCAGAACGACAGATTTGTACCTTGTCAGCTCTGAACTTGCAACCTTCCAGTTACTCGTCCAACGCTCTAACCACTAGGCTACCCTGCCGCCCCAGGGGGGTTGGAAAGGAGGATACCTAGTTAGTTGTACAACTGAATGCTTTCAACTGAAATATGTCTTTCACATTTAATCCAACCCCTCTGAGAGGTGCGGGGGCCTGCCTTAATTAACATCCACGTCATCGGTGCCTGGGGAATAGTTGTTGTTGGGGGTTAACTGCCTCAGGGGCAGATCGCCAGATTTGTACCTTGTCTACTCAGGCAGTCAATCCAGAAAGGTTACTGGGCCAAATCGCCTACCCGCCAGGCTACCTGCCATTCAAGAATGCCAAGAGTGTGCAAAGCTGTCACAAATGCAAAGTGTGGTTGCTTTGAAGAATATAAAATCTAAAAATATATTTTAATTGTTTAACACTTTTTGGTTACTACATGATTCCACATGTGTTATTTCATAATTTCGATGTCTTCACTATTATTCTACAATGTAGAAAATAGTAAAAATAAAGAAAAACCCTGGAATGAGTAGGTGTCCAAAACCGTTTGACTGGGACTGTATATCACAGCTTGTTTTGAGCCAATAGACTACCAAAACAGTACTACAACAGAATTCTTAACCCTCATTGGTTCATGCACTGTAAGTCCCATCACATTAACAGTAGTTAATCTACAAGCATTATTTGTTCAAGTAATCGATTCCCTGACTTGCATTTAGTCTGGGGTTTCTATGTTACCTCCAGGTAAATTTTAGCAGAGAGAGTAATCACTGTTTAGATTGTAAAATGAACATCCTGCTGAGTTAGTCCCATATGAGTTAGTCCCCATCCTCCTGAGTTAGTTCCCATGAAGGAGTACTCATCCTGCTGAATTAGTCCCCATGAGGTAGTCCCATAAGGTAGTCCACATCCTGCTGAGTTAGTCCCATATGAGTTAGTCCCCATCCTCCTGAGTTAGTTCCCATGAAGGAGTACTCATCCTGCTGAATTAGTCCCCATGAGGTAGTCCCCATCCTCCTGAGTTAGTTCCCATGAAGGAGTACTCATCCTGCTGAATTAGTCCCCATGAGGTAGTCCCATAAGGTAGTCCACATCCTGCTGAGTTAGTTCCCATGAAGGAGTACTCATCCTGCTGAATTAGTCCCCATGAGGTAGTCCCATAAGGTAGTCCACATCCTGCTGAGTTAGTTCCCATGAAGGAGTACTCATCCTGCTGAATTAGTCCCCATGTCCACATCCTGCTGGTAGTCCCATGAAGGGTACTCATCCTGCTGAGTCCACATCCTGCTGAGATAGTCCCCATCCTGTTGAGGTAGTCCCTAGATGATGTGACCAGAGCAGCAACAGCAGCAGAGCAGGGCCCACATTAGTTCTGAATCAGTCTGCCATAAAGGCCAATGTATCTGACTTGCATAGACCTCCGTCTACACACACACACATAGAAGCACTCACGGAAAGCGCATGCAAACACACAAGTGCATGTACACACACACACACGCACAAACACAGAATAATGAAAGCAGAGGGGAGGTGGGGGATTATGGAGTAAGAATAACATTAACGCAACATTCACTGAGTAAAGTTGAGAAATAAAACAACCTTGAGACGAGGCCTCCCTTTGGAGAAAGCAAACAGTTCCATCAAATGGAGGAAAATGAACACATTCTCAGCATACCAGCAGAGCTGAATTTATTCCACTCAAAGACGTATTTAGCATTTTGTTTTCATTAGAGGGACTCTAGATAGACAGAGCCTTTTTCACTCATATGAATGGAGCCTCTTCAGCTACTTTGCATCACTATAAAACCTGACTAATTACAACACATTCAGGAAAACATGTAGCCATAATTTTGTAGGCTAAATGATAAATTTGAATTTACTGTTTCACCCACTGTTCAGTTCAAACGCAGTGTACCCAAATCCAGAGTTTTTCATGTGTTCGTTTGTGGTACAAAGGACAATGTTGCACTCAATAAACAATGTGTGCATCTGAAACCATGCATTTCTTGATTTTTCACCTGATGTTCAGACATTATAGTTGTCCCTACTTTGGACTCAGTACTAATGTATTCTGATCTCAGGTGGTTTAACACTGGCTGGTACAACACATGGTATTTTTCCAAAGGTCTAAGGAGCATAGTTCAATTGGTCTAATTAACTAGATGATTACAGACCACAACAATGAGACGACTGAATGAGGCATTGCAACCAAAAGGGCAGCAGAGATAGATGATTATAACAGTAGCAAGCCAAGTTAACCAAGAGAACACGTAACCAAGTCTCATTTTCAAACTCTGCTGTCCCTGCAGCTGAAAATCTAATCCAAGTACCATCCTTAAATACTTTTGTTTATTTGATAATTTCCTCTTGAGCACAGCATTTCTGTAAGTGGTTGAGAAAAGCTCAGCCAAGCAAGGCCACTCTGTGATGAGTCTGAAAAGGGTCCTACATTGTTAGTGGCAACATCTACTATAGGGTTGCCTGCCACCCTCTAACAAGCACACTGCTGTTGCTGCTGACTGCCTTCCTTTCCATCTAAATGACAGCTCTTAAAGATGCATCCGCCCAAGACTGACAGCAGGACAGACTTTTAGAACAGCGTTGAGAATGTCTGCACAGCCTCCAGCTCCCCTTTCCCTCTCCCCCCACCCCACCCTCTCCTTCACCCTCTTCACCCCCCTCCCTCTCTCCACTCACATCACCCTTTCCCCTCCCCACACCCTCTCCTTTGCCCTCTTCCACATCTCCGCCCACCCCCCCTCCTTCACCTTTTCCACTCCCCTCACCCTCTCCTTCACCCTCTTCCCCCTCTCTGCCCACCCCACCTTCTACCTCTTCCCCCTCTCCTTCCCCCCTCTCTACTACCGTAGCCTTCAAGTCAGTCAGACACAGGAAAGATACATTTTCCAGCAGCAGTATCAAGCCTCCTCTATTTTCCCTCTCAAGGCAAACTGCCTTATAATTAATTTACCGTGAAGCTAGTGTAAGTTACATAGTTTCACTTGGTGCAACGGCAAATAGAAACCACACCATCTGAATGCAGAGACCTTAAACACGTGATTGCAAACACACAACTTATGTATTCATATAGTGTGTGACAAACTCGGTCAGCACATTACTCTGGTGGAGGAATTATCCATGAATTATTTATCTCCATGCCTATATCCACATGGACATTTTCAGTCCCTTTGAAGTTAATTCTCCCTTTGTGATAAAATGCCTCCCTTCTTCTTTCTATGTTGCAGCTTATGATACTCCTGGTTGTGTTGCTATGTAAGAACGAGTTGCCTGTCCAAGTCTATTTCAATCTACATAACAGCAGCAGTCCTCCAGATTTGTACAGTATACCGGCAAGTTATCATCATACTAAATGCTGTAAAATAAATATTCCTTACACATAATTTTAAGTGGTATATTCATAAACCCATCCATTGTCTGCATTGTATACATTCACACACATTCTTAATGTGTTCTTGGCCATGTTTCTCCTCTGGTGTATTTGTGGTAATGTGGAACATCACAGCGGACGTGCCGGATGTCATATAAAGAAGATGTGTGTCTGTCGTGGAAGCTGGTGGGACTGAATGTCAGACCAAAAGCACTTTGAAGATACATAGTTGAAAGGCTAGCCTCAGAGGCCTGAGTTCTCTCTCATGTGTCGGTCTAGTGTGCTCATCATGGAGTGATCTTTTCAATCTGAAATATTTCTGATGACTTAAACCAAACAATAGAGTGATGGAAAGATAAAGCTTGGAGAGAAAGAATGTCAGCTTGGATTAGCAGGTGAGCTGGTACAGACGCATGTAATTTGGGATTGACAATGTGTCTATTCTGTAGCCAATACCGGGCCCCTAGCTATCTCCCTCCCAATGCGCATTAGGAATTAATTAGGAAGTCAACGAATGAGCAAATTAGGCTCTATCATATAAGAGAAACGCCCGCCGATTGGACTGTCGACTGTTTCTGTGGCATTGCCTGTTTCCTCCTTTGAGCTGCAATCTCTCCTGTTTCATGGTTTGCTTTCAAGCTGCCCCCGCCTGTTTGTTGATATCTACCTTCTACAGAGCCATAAAGCGCTTTCTAAACTTCCCTCCACTGAGCATCTAATCGGTGCATCTCACCAAGGCCGGGCAGTGCCAGAGAGGAAGGGCATCAGCAGAGCCTCCACTGAGCATTATTATAAATCATGAAGCCATCACACAGGGGATGATCACGGGAGAAAGATGGGCTCGGAAATTAAACATCCTTCCTCCTCCTCCTCCTCTTCCCACTGGTGCTCAAGCTTTTTCTGCTCCAGCACACAATGCATTGTAGTTGGTCAATATTTTAGAAATCCAACACCTTCATAAAAAACAAACCCAAAGTCACTACTCTACTTCACAGTGCTGGAAGCAGCCATCAGCATCAGCCTCAGACAGCCACTTTCAGAATCAATTGCCTCTGCCTCCCCTCCAGGCGTTACCACAGCCACTAAGCTGCAGCTCGATACAGTGGCCAGATTTATGTTGGTAAAGTGTTCTCTCCAGGATTTTCCATATGGTTGTTTATGCTACCATTGAGACAGGGTCTGTTGTCTGCTCCGGTCCAAACAAATACCCTACTGCTCACATTTTACCACCCTATTTTACCAGTGCTGAAACTACACTACAGTTGCACTGCCAGTCTGAAAATATTCCTGCAATGATGCCTGATGCCTGCAACCAGCATATCCATTCCCCCAGCCAATAAACCTTTGACCAGACGGAAATATGTTGCTGTTGCATTGTAATCAGATGTAACGTTAAACTAGATTAATTTGCCTTTTTGCTTTGAAGACACATAGCTGCTGTTATCCCTCTTGTGAATATGGTTGTGAATATGTTTGTGAATATGATTGTGTCATGGGGAATTCTTTCTTGGGCAATCCTCTACTGACTGACATGCTAGAGAGAGAGAGAGAGAGAGGAGGGGGGCATAGAGAGGGAGAGGGGGCATTGAGAAAGAGAGAGCGAGAGACAGAGGGGGCATAGAGAGGGAGAGGGGGCAGCAGAGAGAGACAGAGGGGGGCATAGAGAGGGAGAGGGGGCAGCAGAGAGAGACAGAGGGGGGCATAGAGAGGGAGAGGGGGCAGCAGAGAGAGACAGAGGGGGCATAGAGAGGGAGAGGGGCAGCAGAGAGAGACAGAGGGGGGCATAGAGAGGGAGAGGGGGCAGCAGAGAGAGACAGAGGGGGCATAGAGAGGGAGAGGGGCAGCAGAGAGAGACAGAGGGGGCATAGAGAGGGAGAGGGGGCAGCGGAGAGAGACAGAGGGGGCATAGAGAGGGAGAGGGGGCAGCAGAGAGAGACAGAGGGGGCATAGAGAGGGAGAGGGGGCAGCAGAGAGAGACAGAGGGGGGGCATAGAGAGGGAGAGGGGGCAGCAGAGAGAGACAGAGGGGGCATAGAGAGGAGAGGGGGCAGCAGAGCAGAGGGAGACAGAGGGGGCATAGAGAGGGAGAGGGGGCAGCAGAGAGAGACAGAGGGGGCATAGAGAGGGAGAGGGGGCAGCAGAGAGAGACAGAGGGGGGCATAGAGAGGGAGAGGGGGCAGCAGAGAGAGACAGAGGGGGCATAGAGAGGGAGAGGGGGCAGCAGAGAGAGACAGAGGGGGCATAGAGAGGGAGAGGGGGCAGCAGAGAGAGACAGAGGGGGGCATAGAGAGGGAGAGGGGGCAGCAGAGAGAGACAGAGGGGGGGCATAGAGAGGGAGAGGGGGCAGCAGAGAGAGACAGAGGGGGGCATAGAGAGGGAGAGGGGGCAGCAGAGAGAGACAGAGGGGGGCATAGAGAGGGAGAGGGGGCAGCAGAGAGAGACAGAGGGGGCATAGAGAGGGAGAGGGGGCAGCAGAGAGAGACAGAGGGGGGCATAGAGAGGGAGAGGGGGCAGCGGAGAGAGACAGAGGGGGGCATAGAGAGGGAGAGGGGGCAGCAGAGAGAGACAGAGGGGGCATAGAGAGGGAGAGGGGGCAGCAGAGAGAGACAGAGGGGGCATAGAGAGGGAGAGGGGGCAGCGGAGAGAGAGAGACAGAGAGGGGGGCATAGAGAGGGAGAGGGGGCAGCAGAGAGAGACAGAGGGGGCATAGAGAGGGAGAGGGGGCAGCAGAGAGAGACAGAGGGGGGCATAGAGAGGGAGAGGGGGCAGCAGAGAGAGACAGAGGGGGCATAGAGAGGGAGAGGGGGCAGCAGAGAGAGACAGAGGGGGCATAGAGAGGGAGAGGGGGCAGCAGAGAGAGACAGAGGGGGCATAGAGAGGGAGAGGGGGCAGCAGAGAGAGACAGAGGGGGCATAGAGAGGGAGAGGGGGCAGCAGAGAGAGACAGAGGGGGGCATAGAGAGGGAGAGGGGGCAGCAGAGAGAGACAGAGGGGGCATAGAGAGGGAGAGGGGGCAGCAGAGAGAGACAGAGGGGGGCATAGAGAGGGAGAGGGGGCAGCAGAGAGAGACAGAGGGGGGCATAGAGAGGGAGAGGGGGCAGCAGAGAGAGACAGAGGGGGGGCATAGAGAGGGAGAGGGGGCAGCAGAGAGAGACAGAGGGGGCATAGAGAGGGAGAGGGGGCAGAGAGAGAGACAGAGGGGGGCATAGAGAGGGAGAGGGGGCAGCAGAGAGAGACAGAGGGGGCATAGAGAGGGAGAGGGGGGCGGAGAGAGCAGAGAGAGACAGAGGGGGCATAGAGAGGGAGAGGGGCAGCAGAGAGAGACAGAGGGGGCATAGAGAGGGAGAGGGGCAGCAGAGAGAGACAGAGGGGGCATAGAGAGGGAGAGGGGGGCATAGAGACAGAGGGGGCATAGAGAGGGAGAGGGGCAGCGGTGAGAGACAGAGGGGGGCATAGAGAGGGGGCAGCGGAGAGAGACAGAGGGGGGCATAGAGAGGGAGAGGGGGCAGCGGAGAGAGACAGAGGGGGCATAGAGAGGGAGAGGGGGCAGCAGAGAGAGACAGAGGGGGGCATAGAGAGGGAGAGGGGGCAGCAGAGAGAGACAGAGGGGGCATAGAGAGGGAGAGGGGCAGCGGAGAGAGACAGAGGGGGCATAGAGAGGGAGAGGGGGCAGCGGAGAGAGACAGAGGGGGCATAGAGAGGGAGAGGGGGCAGCAGAGAGAGACAGAGGGGGCATAGAGAGGGAGAGGGGGCAGCAGAGAGAGACAGAGGGGGGGCATAGAGAGGGAGAGGGGGCAGCAGAGAGAGACAGAGGGGGGCATAGAGAGGGAGAGGGGGCAGCAGAGAGAGACAGAGGGGGCATAGAGAGGGAGAGGGGCAGCAGAGAGAGACAGAGGGGGCATAGAGAGGGAGAGGGGGCAGCAGAGAGAGACAGAGGGGGCATAGAGAGGGAGAGGGGGCAGCAGAGAGAGACAGAGGGGGCATAGAGAGGGAGAGGGGGCAGCAGAGAGGGAGAGGGGGCATAGAGAGGGAGAGGGGGCAGCAGAGAGAGACAGAGGGGGCATAGAGAGGGAGAGGGGGCAGCAGAGAGAGACAGAGGGGGCATAGAGAGGGAGAGGGGGCATAGAGAGGGAGAGAGGAGCAGCAGAGGGAGAGGGGGCATAGAGAGGGAGAGGGGGCAGCAGAGAGAGACAGAGGGGGGCATAGGGCAGCAGAGAGAGACAGAGGGGGCAGCAGAGAGAGACAGAGGGGGCAGCAGAGAGAGACAGAGGGGGCAGCAGAGAGAGACAGAGGGGGCAGCAGAGAGAGGGAGAGGGGGCAGCAGAGAGGGAGAGGGGGCAGCAGAGAGAGACAGAGGGGGCAGCAGAGAGAGACAGAGGGGGCAGCAGAGAGAGGGAGAGGGGGCAGCAGAGAGAGACAGAGGGGGGCATAGAGAGGGAGAGGGGCAGCAGAGAGAGACAGAGGGGGGCAGAGAGAGGGAGAGGGGGCAGCAGAGAGAGATATAGTGCCTTGCAAAAGTATTAACCTCCTTGGCGTTTTTCCTATTTTCTTGCATTGCAACCTGTAATTTAAATAGATTTTTATTTGGATTTCATGTAATTGACATACACAAAATAGTCAAAATTGGTGAAGTGCAATGAAAAAAATTACTTGTTTCAAAAACTAAAAAATTTGAAAAGTGGTGGGTGCATATGTATTCAACCCCTTTGCTATGATGCCCCTAAATTAGATCTGGTGCAACCAATTACCTTCAGAAGTCACATAAATTAGATTGCAAACAGGTGGATTTGATCTGTCACATGATCTCAGTATATATACACCTGTTCTGAAAGCCCCCAGAGTCTGCAACACCACCAAGCAAGAGGCACCATGAAGACCAATGAGCTCTCCAAACAGGTCAGGGACAAAGTTGTGGAAACTTATCACCCGTTTGGTGGTAAGCAAAATTAGACAAGCAAATAGCTAAGAGATAAGCAAAAAAATAAGCAAACCCGTTTGGTGTTCGCCAAGAGGCACGTGGGAGACTCCCCAAACACATGGAAGAAGGTACTCTGGTGAGGTGAGACACAAATTTGATTTTTTTGGCCATCAAGGAAAATGCTATGTCTGGCACAAACCCAACATCTCATCACCCTGAGAACAACATGCCCACAGTGAAGCATGGTGGTGGCAGCATCATGCTGTGGGGATGCTTTTCATCAGCAGGCACTGGGAAACTGTTCCGAATTGAAGTAATGATGGATGTTACTAAATACGGAGAAATTCTTGAGGGAAACTTGTTTCAGTCTTCCAGAGATTTGAAACTGGGACGGAGGTTCACCTTCCAGCAGCATACTGCTAAAGCAACACTCGAGTGGTTTAATGGGAAACATTTAAATGTCTTGGAATGGCCTAGTCAAAGTCCAGACCTCAATCCAATCGAGAATCTGTTGTATGACTTACAGATTGCTGTACACCAGCGGAACCTACCTAACTTGAAGGAGCTGGAGCAGTTTTTCCTTGAAGAATGGATAGATGTGCCAAGTTTATAGAGACATACCCCAAGAGACTTGCAGCTGTTATTGCTGCACAAGGTGGCTCTACAAAGTATAGACTTTTTTGGGGGGGGGGGGGTGATGCTCACTCAGGTTTTCTGTTGTTTTGTCTTATTTCTTGTTTGTTTCACAAGAAAAATATTTTGCATCTTCAAAATGGCGGGCATGTTGTGTAAATCAAATGATACAAACTCGCCAAAAATGCATTTTAATTCCAGGTTGTAAGGCAACAAAATAATGGGACTGACCTTTCATATACAAAGAGACACAACTGCATTTCACACATCCTACACCTCTGTACGTCTGTGTGGCAATACCTTTTTATCATGACTGAACGGTCTTGATTGACATTAATAATGCCAAGCTGAGACCACAATAGAAGTCACATGTAAGCCTTCATAACTTGGGGGTGCTTGTGCTCGGCATCATCAGCGAAAGGGACTTTTCCTATCATATATCGGCTATAGGAAAATGAAATATTCTATGAAAGAGGATATAGCCTCTATTGTTTGACAAGTCAATACAATCAACAAGTCAACAAGTCAATACAATACCTTTATTTTTGCACTGTTCTTGGGAGTGGAGGAATACCATTTATTTTCTAAGACAAAGGGAAAAAAATCAAAAATCCTATAGGATTAGTGATTCTTCCAACAGAATCGTATAGGATTCTCACAATTTTGTGTCACCTATCAGAATCCTATTTTCCTAATGGAAATAAAAAGTAATCCAATTGGACCCTATATGATTCATGCAATCATATAGGATTTTGTCACCCCAAACAGAATCCTATTATAACATTTTTCAAATTGAATCCATTAAATTATATTTTGTTGTCATTAGTTCCACTACAATACAACAACAATTACAACATTTTCGTTGATCAAAACCAGTGATATTGATCTTTTTTAAGTATTCAATTGTGTCATTGCAACTTGTGATTACAATTAAGATGTATAATAATAATAACTCATCCGAGGTAAAAAAATAAATTAAAAAAAAGTGTGTAATTACCCTCAATTTGATGTGGTCAAAACATGAGGTTGTTTAATCTAACACATACTGTCCACATTCAGGATGTTTGCAAGAATAATCTTAAATAATCGAATATGTAGTTTTTTTTTCTTGACACAGCTAAATACGGAACAGAAACCTGAACATTTATGTTGAACTGCAATCCAAATGAAAGACCAGTAAACTGAGGAGCAGTGTCTCTTCTGACACAATCTCCATATCTTTAAAGGCAATCATCTGTGATAATTCCCTGAGGTTCTCAACCTATTCAACACACCACCACAATATGGGATTGATTCAATCCTATCAGATTTTTGAGCCAGTCCTATTGGAAAAATCCCTAATCCTATGGGATATTTTGACTAGGGGATATAAAAGGATGCTAAATTACCGTAAATCCGATGTGGTCAAAACATGAGGCTGTGTAATTTACTAACTTGGTAAAGAAAAGGAGAGTTGCACACTCTAGGAGCTCAGATGCAATAATTTAATAACCTAATAACCAACGTTTCGACAGACAAGCGGTCTTCATCAGGGTATAATGTAGTAACACATACTGTCCACATAAATCAACATTTCAATTTAGGTTGATTGTGTACACATATTTCTCCATAGTTTAACCATTTACAGAGTTTAAAAAATTATCTTATGTACAATTTTAACCAGGTGCTCGAGAAAGAGCTCCCATAGTGACTGTAGCAGCCAAATAATTCACCCTGCCTACTTATTATAACCTATCAGGCCATAGTATCGACATTATTCTATTCATTGTTATTTCAGACCACATTGGATGGACACTACATTTGGATAAATGCAGCTTTATTGGACAATCTCACAGCTAAATATGACATAGATACCTGAACGTTTGTGTTAAACTGTACAGGTACTATAAGGATAACATGCTATA
This sequence comes from Oncorhynchus masou masou, assembly GCF_036934945.1. Taxonomy (NCBI): domain Eukaryota; kingdom Metazoa; phylum Chordata; class Actinopteri; order Salmoniformes; family Salmonidae; genus Oncorhynchus; species Oncorhynchus masou. The sequence continues at coordinate 20,383,158 of NC_088236.1, read as the reverse complement.
GGATAGGTTCCAAAATCTGGGGGGGGTCCTAGAGGATTTTTTTGACTAGGGTTCCTTTGTTAAAGGAAGATCACAAACAACAAAACAGTGATGTTTGTGTGTAGAGAAGCGGGACACAGGAAATATTGGTGGTAAATTGATCATCACAGTGAAAAGAAAGAGGGGAAACGGAGGAGAGGTAGAATTCAGAGACATGTCAGACAGACTGTCAATCAGCAAGGCATGGGCCTGAGCAGCAGGTGTGCTGGGGGGGCTGGATGAAAGCATACATACCTACCCACTTACCTCTCTCTTTGTGACCGTGGGGGACAGACAGAGAGAAGGCAGCAGTATCAGTGCGTGTGACTAGGGAGAAGCAGGTGGGAGAGCACATCCAAACACTGCCACTCACCATACTGTTCCATTCTGTTTCATATCCCAGGTTCAGCACGGCACCAGCCACCAGGATAAACAGAATAAATCAAGCTGCCTTTGTCTGACCATTTTAACGGCTGTATTTCAGCTGTTGAATACATTAGGTTTTATGGTCACGTCCGTAGCAGAGGACACACAGCACCACCCTTTTCCCTGACACACAAACAGAGTAGCTTCAGTGGAATACTAATCCCACCATAAAATCTACACCCAATGGGTCTGCTATACTCTCAATAATAGAGTATAGCAATATACTCTGTCGACACCATTCTGTACACATCTGGCCCTTCTTTGGACACTGTGCTGACCTCCAAACAAGCTTCAACGCCATACAACACTCCTTCCGTGGCCTCCAACTGCGTTAAAATGTTAGGAAAACTAAGTGCATGCTCTTCAACCAATTGCTGCCAGCACCCTCCCGCCTGACTAGCATCACTACTCTGGACGGTTCTGAACTAGAACATGGGGCCAACTACAAATACCTAGGTGTCTGGTTAGACTGTAATCTCTCCTTCCAGACTCATATTAATAAATCCTCTTAGAGATCGGGCTACTTTTTTCAACATTCTGTTAAAAATCGTGCAACATTTCAACGTCCTGCTACTCATGCCAGGAATATAGTATATGCATATGATTAGTATGTGTGCATAGAAAACACTCTGAAGTTGGTGTCTGTGACTATAACAGAACGAGTTCCGTGGTCAAAATCGCCAGATAACTTGGTCACTAAATCGACGGAGAAAAAATCAATCCGCCAGTCTATGTATTGTCTATTGGAAGGAAAAATACTTAAGGCTGAGAATACAGTTCCTATATCTTCCACACGATGTCGCCAGTGTTGTGATTTCGATTCAACTAAATCCTTGGTCATCTGTTGGCAATGGAACCGGAAAAGTTGGCTACGTTTCCCAAACTTGTGCCTATTGAATACAGATCGCTCCGTGATCAATTTGATCGTTTATTAATGTTTAGTAATACCTAAAGTTGGATTACAGAAGTAGTTTGAAGTGTTTTGTCAAAGTTTATAGGCAACTTTTTTAATTTAAAAAAATAACGTTGCGTTTAAAAAATGTGTTTTTCCTGGATCTGACGGCCTTCATAAATGGACATTTTGGGTACACAAGGACCGATTTAATCGAAAAAAAAGACCCAATTGTGATGTTTATGGGACATATAGGAGTGCCAACAAAGAATCTCGTCAAAGGTAATGAATGTTTTATTTTTTTATTTTTTCTGCGTTTTGTGTAGCGCCGGCTACACAAAACTACACATACCCTCGTAAAACTGACTCTCCTACCGATCCTTGACTTCGGAGATGTCATTGACAAAATAGCCCCCAACACTCTACTCAGCAAACTGGATGTAGTCTATCACAGTGCCATCCGTTTTATCGCCAAGGCGCCACTGCGACCTGTATGCTCTCATTGGCTGGCCCTCACTACAGATCCGTCGCCAAACCCAGTGGCTCCAGGTCATCTATAAGTCTTTGCTAGGTAAAGCCCCACCTTACCTCAGCTCATTGGTCACCATAGCAACATCCACCCCCGTGTGCTACACACGCTCCAGCAGGTATATTGCACTGATCATCCCAAAGCCAACACTTCCTTTGGCTGCCTTTCCTTCCAGTTCTCTGCTTCCAATGACTGGAACTAATTGCAAAAATCTCTGAAGCTGGAGTCTTGTCTCCATCTCTAACTTTAAGCATCAGCTGTCAGAGCAGCTTACCAATCACTGTACCTGTACACAGCCAATCTGTAAATAGCACACCCGACTACCTCATCCCCATATTATTACTTACCCTCTTGCTCTTTTGCACCCCAGTATCTCTACTTGCACATCATCATCTGCACATCTATCGCTCCAGTATTAATGCTAAATTGTAATGATTTTCGCCTCTAGGGCCTATTTATTGCCTACCTCCCTACTCTTCTACATTTGCACACACTGTAGATAGATTTTTATTTTGTGTTATTGGCTGTACGTTTGTTTATGTGTAACTCTGTTGTTGTTTTTGTCGCACTGCTTTGCTTTATCTTGGCCAGGTTGCAGTTGTAAATGAGAACTTGTTTCCAACTGGCCGACCTGGTTAAATAAAAGTGAAATAAAAAACAATCTCCATATCATCTTAAATTTCTTGTAGTATTGTATGCTTTTATTATGTTGTAGGTGCTCCGTTGAAAAAGAGGCCTTGGTCTCAATGGGTTAAATAGAGGTTAAATAATCGAAAGATGAGATGGGCTATGGTCACAAAAGTCAAATGAGGCCCTAGGGGCCCTGGTCAACAGTAGTGCACTAAGGAACCGGGTGCCATTTGGGATACAGCCTATAAAGTTATATTTATAGATTATCATTAATACTTGTTTTACCTCACATAAATGTCTGACTAGTGCTACATGATGCAATGAATGGTGTGTCAAACCTGAGAGGTGAGCCAACCATCACATCATGCATTAATCAGCTTTCTTTCTTTTTGGGGGGGTTGTTTCCACACATGGGAAACAAGAGCAGCAATAACAAATCACTGCGACAACATCCAACCTGACATACTCATCCTCTCATTCGCTCCAGTCTCAGACATGGCAACTGGGAGTGAGAGAACGCAGTGGCTAATGTCTTTCTGCGCACCATTAGTATGTGTGAGTGTGGGGGGAGGGTTAGGGAGGCTGGGAGGGAGGGTAGAGAAGAGTGCAGGCAAGCAGCGGGGAATGGAGATAGTTGGGCGAGGGATCGGTGACTGCATGGTAATGAGGCTGTCTGCTTGCGCTATCAATACTGGAAGAGCGGCGGGACTGAGGAGCGGAGGGACTGAGGGACTGGTCTCGATCACACAATGTGCCCCCGCCTCGCCTCGTACCGCTCCCACCGGCCTCGTTACCTTCCCCTCTTCACGTTTGATCATGAAAATGCATGTTGTGACCCAGGCTCTTATTTCCGAGCCTGGCTGCTCCTGTGTCTCGTCATCATCCACTGCAAGAGATCATTACACATAGGAAAGCCCATCTCAGGCTCTGTTAATCCACATCTAGAGGCGGCAGGTAGGCCACTTAAAAAATAAAAATAAAATTAGCCTAAAATGACATACCCAAATCTAACTGCCTGTACCTCAGGCCCTGAAGTAAGGATATGCATTTTCTTGGTACCATTTGAAAGGAAACATGTTGAAGTTTGTGGAAATATGAAAGGAATGTTGGAGAATATAACACATTAGTTCTGGTAAAAGATAATACAAAGAAAAAAGGTACTATCTTTGAAATGCAAGAGAAAGGCCATAATGTATTATTCCAGCCCAGGTGCAATTTAGATATTGGCCACGAGATGGCAGCAGTGTATGTGCAAAGTTTTAGACTGATCCAATGAACCATTGCATTTCTGTTCAAAACTTTGTATCAAGACTGCCCAAATGTGCCTAATTTGTTTATTAATAACTTTTCAAGTTAAACTGTGCACTACTGTGCACTCTCCTCAAACAATAGCATGGTATTCTTTCACTGTAATAGCTAGTGTAAATTGGACAGTGCAGTTAGATTAACAATAATTTAAGCTTTCTGACAATATCAGATATGTCTATGTCCTGGTTGAATGTTCTTGTTACTTACAACCTCATGCTAATCACATTAGCCTACGTTAGCTCAACCGTCCCACAGGGGACCCACTAATCCTCAAGTAGCTGAGTATAAGCCCAGTAACTGAAAGGTCACTGGTTCGAATCTCCGAACCTACTAGGTGAAACATCTGCCGATATGCCCTTGAGCAAGGCACTTAACCCTAATAGCAGACCTTGAGACTGGGGAGGAGATGGGAGCTCAGTCAGCTCACAAAGCCAGCAGGCTATTTCTGTCACAGCAGCCTGGACCAGCAGCCTTAGCCCCTCCTAAAAGACTCCTTATGCCGTAACAAGGAAGGACAAACGATGGATCCTCGTCATAAAAGAGTGCACTATATAGGGAATAGGGTGCCAATTGAGACACAAACAGGTACATTGCTACTGTGTGCTCAAATGAAGTGCAGGACAACGACTGACTGGTACGGTGCTACGGTGTGCTCAAATGAAGTGCAGGACAACGACTGACTGGTACGGTGCTACGGTGTGCTCAAATGAAGTGCAGGACAACGACTGACTGGTACGGTGCTACGGTGTGCTCAAATGAAGTGCAGGACAACGACTGACTGGTACGGTGCTACGGTGTGCTCAAATGAAGTGCAGGACAACGACTGACTGGTACGGTGCTACGGTGTGCTCAAATGAAGTGCAGGACAACTGACTACGGTGACGGTGTGCTCAAATGAAGTGCAGGACAACGACTGACTGGTACGGTGTACGGTGTGCTCAAATGAAGTGCAGGACAACGACTGACTGGTACGGTGCTACGGTGTGCTCAAATGAAGTGCAGGACAACGAACTGGACGGTGACTGGTCAAATGAAGTGCAGGACAACGTGACTACGGTGTGCTCAAATGAAGTGCAGGACAACGACTGACTGGTACGGTGCTACGGTGTGCTCAAATGAAGTGCAGGACAACGACTGACTGGTACGGTGCTACGGTGTGCTCAAATGAAGTGCAGGACAACGACTGACTGGTACGGTGCTACGGTGTGCTCAAATGAAGTGCAGGACAACGACTGACTGGTACGGTGCTACGGTGTGCTCAAATGAAGTGCAGGACAACGACTGACTGGTACGGTGTGCTCAAATGCTACGGTGCTACGGTGTGCTCAAATGAAGTGCAGGACAACGACTGACTGGTACGGTGCTACGGTGTGCTCAAATGAAGTGCAGGACAACGACTGACTGGTACGGTGCTACGGTGTGCTCAAATGAAGTGCAGGACAACGACTGACTGTGCTCAAATGAAGTGCTGGTACGGTGTGCTCAAATGAAGTGCAGGACAACGACTGACTGGTACGGTGCTACGGTGTGCTCAAATGAAGTGCAGGACAACGACTGACTGGTACGGTGCTACGGTGTGCTCAAATGAAGTGACTGACTGTGAAGAATACTTGGAAAGCAAAAAGAGAAACATGTCAGACAGCCAAATTGAGTTAGTAAATGAAAGAACGATCTTGATTTGTGGCATACTTTCTGCTTCAGATGCCAGCAGCACTGGCATGGGTTTAAGTATTTAAGCATCCAGGCTTTGTACGGTTGTAGCAGGCTTGTTCATGTAGTATTGATCACACATCTCATTAGTAAGCATATTGTGAAGGGGTAATTTGTCCCCCACCCTCAGTCAAAATAGAATTTCCTCTCTGAAGTTCTTGGACTCATTTCAAGTTAGCTACGCTGAGTTCGTGAATCTTGGCTAGCTGGTATCAATTTGTGATGAGACTGGGGAGGTCAATATGACCCTTACCTAACATGACCTCATGCAATTTATAGTGCATCATTTTTTTTTCAGTGGAAATAGTATTCAGACAAATGACTGACAAACTGTTGATGAGTGTTTCCTGTAGCCTAACCCTTCTCTGTGAAGTCACTCCATCAAATTAAAAGTAACTATATCATCCAAGTCATCAAATGCACAACTGCTTTCATATTAACTGCCATCTTCTATTTGTCTGGCTGTATATAGGACAAGATACAACAATGACAGATCTGACCTTTCTGGAGAGAGAGAGAATGTTATTGTCACATGCACCGGATAGCTATTCTATCTGGGTAAACTGGCATAAAGCACTGACCTAAATACACCGAGAACGAGAGGAAAGAGAAGTTGCTTTGGCCTACTGGGGTGGGTGGATCTGCCTGTGTGGAAAGACACTAGCATCAATGAGGCAGTGGAGCATAACTAAGGTGCAGGGCTAAAGTGTCATGTCTCTTGATGCCTGCATCCCTGTGGACACGTACGGGCAGAGAGGGTCCTACAAGGGGAATTCATTCAAGGACACGCACCATGAAAAAGCCCATCAATTCACACCAACTGGCCAGGCTGTGCTGAGTTGGGCCCAATACCAGGTCATCCTCTGACTGCCCTCCCTACATATGCATTCTGTCTCTGCATACCGACCCTACATACTGTTCCTACATACTGTTTCAGGACAAAAGCTGTGTGTTTGACTCTGAACACTGGGTGTTGATCATGTTTCAGCATGGCCCGCTTGAGTTAGAAGACTTACTGTTAGTTTTGTGTGTTGGTTGTGTGTTAGCACTAGTTGTTTGAGTTAGATGGTTGTGTGTGCATTATGGTTGTGTATTAGCGGTAGTTGTTTGTTCACTCTGATGAGCACGGCCTGGTGGCGCTAGCCTGGGCTCTGGGTGTTGTGTCTACAGTAGAACAAGCACTTGTTGATCTGCATTTTGCTCCTGCAGGCACCACGGCATGTCCACCAATTAGCAGCAGCAATGTGAAAGAAGTCGAAAAATGTCTCAATTAGACACATTTCTCCTCCTTAAAAATTAACTGCTTTCAATGAGATTGAACATAAGTGGAAAAATATCCAACGATGCCCAAAGCCAGCAGAGAGACTCTCACTCCTCCCCTCTGATATTTTGCTCACTCGGTCTCAGCTGATGCAAAATGTAAAAACCCTCCTTGAAAGTGCCAATTGAATTTCAGTGGCATAGCATACATAAACGTAAACCAAACGCAATACAATTTACATGCTGGAAACTCACCATCAGACAAGGAAAAAACAAAGTGTGACATTGTCTGTTTACCTGCAGTACACAGAGGAGAAGACTCACTTGTTTTGGTGCTTTGAGCCCTGCAGATGTGCATGGTACTGTGCCACAGAGTTGAGTGTGACATTGCAGACTTCACACGTATAACTACGTTTCAGACCTGGAATAAGAACACACACACACACACACACACACACACACACACACACACACACACACACACACACACACACACACACACACACACACACACACACACACACACACACACACACACACACACACACACACACACACACACACACACACACACACACACACACACACACACACACACACACACACACACACACACACACACACACACACACACACACACACACACACACACACACACACACACACACACACACACACACACACACACACACACACACACACACACACACACACACACACACACACACACACACACACACACACACACACACACACACACACACACACACACACACACACACACACACACACACACACACACACACACACACACACACACACACACACACACACACACACACACACACACACAAGATTAGACAAGTGTGTATGTATTAACTTACTATTTGTTTCAATCAAATTATTGTACTTTGGAACTATGGAACCATGTTCAATGTTCCACCACAAATTCAATTAATGTGTATACATTCACTATTCTATCCCACTGGAGAGTCCTATATGGAATTGTTAGTTCTCTATTGAAAATACCTGGTCAGCATGCTGTCACTATGCTGTCACTAAATAAGGTAGAAGACAAGAGGGGATGAGAACTCTTACTGACAGAAGCTCTCTCTTCCATACAGCTGGCCGTAAAAGACACTAGCAATATGTCCCAAATGGGACTATGGACTAGAGGTCGTCCGATTACGATTTTTCAACGCCAATACCAATTACTGGAGGACCAAAAAAAAAGGCGGACGATTTTTTTATTATTATTTTTTTGACATTTATTTGTAATAATGACAAGTACAACAATACTGAATTAACAGTTATTTAAACTTAATATAATACATCAATAAAATCAATTTAGCCTCAAATAAATAATGAAACATGTTTCATTTGGTTTACATAATGCAAAAACAAAGTGTTGGAGAAGAAAGTAAAAGTGCAATATGTGCCATGTAAGAAAGCTAACGTTTAAGTTCCTTGCTCAGAACATGAGAACATATGAAAGCTGGTGGTTCCTTCTAACAAGAGTCTTCAATATTCCCAGGTAAGAAGTTTTAGGTTGTAGTTATTATAGGAATTATAGGACTATTTCTCTCTATACCATTTGTATTTCATATACCTTTGACTATTGGATGTTCTTATAGGCACTTTAGTATTGCCAGTGTAACAGTATAGCTTCCGTCCCTCTCCTCGCTCCTACCTGGGCTCGAACCAGGAACATAACAGCCACCCACAGCCACCGTCGAAGCAGCGTTACCCATGCAGAGCAAGGGGAATAACTACTCCAAGTCTCAGAGCGAGTGACGTTTGAAACGCTATCAGTGCGCACCCCGCTAACTAGCTAGCCATTTCACATCGGTTACACCAGCCTAATCTCGGGAGTTGATAGGCTTGAAGTCATAAACAGCACTGTGCTTGAGAAGAGCTGTGGACAAAACGCACAAAAGTGCTGTTTGAATGAATGCTTACGAGCCTGCTGGTGCCTACCATCGCTCAGTCAGACTGCTCTATCAGATCATAGACTTAGTTATAACATAATTACACACAGAAATACGAGCCATAGGTCATTAATATGGTCGAATCCGGAAACTATCATTTAGAAAACAAGACGTTTATTATTTCGGTAAAATACGGAACCGTTCCGTATTTTATCTAACTGGTGGCATCCATAAGTCTAAATATTCCTGTTACATTGCACAACCTTCAATGTTATGTCATAATTATGTAAAATTAGGCGGCCCAAACTGTTGCATATAACCTGACTCTGCGTACAATGAACCCAAGAGAAGTGACACAATTTCACCTAGTTATTATTGCCTGCTAACCTGAATTTCTTTTAACTTAATATGCAGGTTTAAAAATATATACTTCTGTGTATTGATTTTAAGAAAGGCATTGATGTTTATGGTTAGGTACACATTGGAGCAACGATACGCACCGCATCGATTATATGCAACACATGACATGCTAGATAAACTAGTAATATCATCAACCATGTGTAGTTAACTAGTGATTATGATTGATTGATTGTTTTTTATAAGTTAAGTTTAATGCTAGCTAGCAACTTACCTTGGCTTGTACTGCATTCGCGTAACAGGCAGGCTCCTCGTGGGGTGCAATGTAATCAGGTAGTTAGAGCATTGGACCAGTTAACTGTAAGGTTGCAAGATTGAATCCCCCGAGCTGACAAGGTAAAAATCTGTCGTTCTGCCCCTGAACGAGGCAGTTAACCCACCGTTCCTAGGCCGTCATAGAAAATAAGAATGTGTGGGGCCTCCCGGGTGACACAGTGGTCTAGGGCACTGCATCGCAGTGCTAGCTGTGCCACCAGAGACTCTGGGTTCGCGCCAAGCTCTGTCGCAGCCGGCCGCAACCTGGAGGTCCGTGGAGCGACGCACAATTGGCCTCGCGCCGTCCGGGCTAGGGAGGGTTTTTCCCTGGTAGGGATATCCTTGTCTCATCGCGCACTAGCGACTCCTGTGGTGGGCCGGGTCAGGTGCACGCTAACCAGGTCGCCAGGTGCGGCTGGCTTCCGGGTTGGATGCACGCTGTGTTAAGAAGCAGTGCAGCTTGGTTGGGTTGTGTTTCGGAGGACGCATGGCTTTCGACCTTCGTCTCTCCCGAGCCCGTACGGGAGTTTTAGCGATGAGACAAGATAGTAACTACTAACAATTGGATACCATGAAATTGGGGAGAAAATTCAATTATTAAGATTCAAAAAAAGAGAAAATAACACTTTTTTTTAACTGACTTGCCTAGTTAAATAAAGATTAAATAAAGGTGTAAAACAATAATAATAAATAATCGGCCAAATTGGTGTCCAAAAATACAGATTTCCGATTGTTATGAAATCGGCCCCAATTAATCGGCCATTACGATTAATCGGTCGACCTCTACTATGGACCCTGGTCAAAAGTAGTGCGCTATATAGGGAATAGGGTTCCATTTGAGACTATGGTCAGTGCTCATTGCTCTAGTCTTGCATGTGTCCTAGTCTATCCACTCTACTACTCCTGGTGGGGGAAATGTAAATAATCAATTAAAGATGTGCCCACACTAAATTGTCACACATTCAGTATTGATCACGATGAAATTACATTGAAATGATGAGATCCATGACTGAGGTTTGAGGATTTTGACACACCTTGGCTCTTATTAGCCAAATGAAATTTGAGCTGTTGACTGTATTTTGTTACAAACCATTGCTTTGGCTAATACAACAGGCTAACAAGCTAACTCCAAAATTCAACTAAAATCTGAGTGAGATGATCACTCTATTTCTCACCCCTTCTGATGTGTTCGGCGACTGTGGATCACCAAATCCTGTGACAAACCCTGTATATGTGGATGTGTCCAAAATGGCACCCTATTTCATTGACAGTGCACTATTTTTGACAAGGGTCCATTAAAAGTAGTGTACTATAAAGGGAATAGGGTGCCATTTGGTATGCATTAACAGAGTAAGTGGTCAGTGTAATGGCTGTTATTTTGAGGCTCATGACACAGTGGCATGACAAATTGCCCAATCGCTTGCTTCTTCTCTATGAATAGAGTTAAACCTATAAACATTGTTTGGAGGGTAATAAAGGCCAAGGTAAAGATACATGTCCCCACTTCTCCACCATCATTTAATCTAATTGTCCAATCTCTCCTCCGACCTAAGGTCAGGTCTCCCCATGTTGATGAGCCTTTCTCTCTAGATCACAGCATTAAAACATGTCTTATCAAGAGGCAGCGAGAGAGAGTGGTAAAGGAGGTAGACAGAGAGACACACAGAGAGAGAGAGAGCGAGAGAGAGCGAGAGAGAGCGAGAGAGAGAGAGAGAGAGATCATGTGCTCATGAGCTCCTGAGTTCTTCTGCAAAAACAATCGAATTATAGTTGGATACATGTTGATACACTTACACAGGATACTACCCTCTATATCAAAACATTCAAACCAAATCAAAAGTTCATACCCAAAACCTTGATTTTGGACAAAATTAACTGATTGGATTCTTACTACCAAGGACTATCAAGAAAAAAATTATAACAAACCGAAACCTGGTAATACCATCCAACGCAAAATGATGTTTAGTCTGAACCTACTTCTGAAGCCAAAAAGTAAAATACAATAATCTATAAGTAATTTGTTTATATACAACATAGTAAATAAGGCTACCAAGCTGCCAGGACAGAGCAGGTAAGACTGCAACTTCAATTAGCACTGAAGTGTAAAGTGAGATGTGTGAAAACTATTGAGCGTAACAATGCAGCAGTTTCACAGCCTCCCCCACCCAAATGCAGAGCCCTTTGAAGCCCCCTGCACCATGGCGTGTCCCTGTGCAGTAACCTTTGGATATTAAAAATAACATGGCATGGAATAAGTACAAAAATAAGCTCATCAAGGACAATCCAGAGAAACTATTTGATGACTGCTACAAAGAGGGGAACATAAGCAACTTAATTTTCCACACAGAACATCCCCTGGTATGGCGCAGTGCTATAAGAGCACACTACCCCTATGTCAAGAGAGAGGGTATTGGCCCAGGGTGGAAACTCAGAATACTAGACATTGAGGAAATTGAAACAACCTCTGTCAACGTATACAAGTCTGGGACAGTAATGATGCCAAGGCATCCTCGAGCAGTTCCAGCAGGACTTTTACGGGATCAAACAGAGAGCACAGCAGGAACAGCTCTCTATCAGTGACGACTCCCCGACCCTGAGTGAGTCTGATCACACCCCACCCAGCACTGAACACACCCAGGTCCCACAACTGCAATGCTCCTCCATCATTGAGAGGGATACATTCACTGAGCTGGAGAGAGACATGGTGGAGCTCAGAGAGCTAGTCCACACAATCCAGACAGAACAAACCAGACCAGCACAACAACACCCCCCCCCCAACAAGACCCGGGGGGGGACAGCTAACAGCAGTGAAGGAGGAGGTGAGAAACATGGCACAGCTAACAGCAGTGAAGGAGGAGGTGAGAAACATGGCACAGCTAACAGCAGTGAAGGAGGAGGTGAGAAACATGGCACAGCTAACAGCAGTGAAGGAGGAGGTGAGAAACATGGCACAGCTAACAGCAGTGAAGGAGGAGGTGAGAAACATGGCACAGCTAACAGCAGTGAAGGAGGAGGTGAGAGAAACATGGCACAGCTAACAGCAGTGAAGGAGGAGGTGAGAAACATGGCACAGCTAACAGCAGTGAAGGAGGAGGTGAGAAACATGGCACAGCTAACAGCAGTGAAGGAGGAGGTGAGAGAAACATGGCACAGCTAAAAGCAGTGAAGGAGGAGGTGAGAAACACATGGCACAGCTAACAGCAGTGAAGGGGGAGGTGAGAAACACATGGCACAGCTAACAGCAGTGAAGGAGGAGGTGAGAAACACATGGCACAGCTAACAGCAGTGAAGGAGGAGGTGAGAAACACATGGCACAGCAGTGAAGGAGGAGGTGAGAAACACATGGCACAGCTAACAGCAGTGAAGGAGGAGGTGAGAAACACATGGCACAGCTAACAGCAGTGAAGGAGGAGGTGAGAAACACATGGCACAGCAGTGAAGGAGGAGGTGAGAAACACATGGCACAGCAGTGAAGAAGGAGGTGAGAAAGCTGAGGTGTGAAAGAGAGCAGGACACTCCCCCAGAGAATCCAGTAAAACAGCCCACCTCAGACCCAGACCACCTCAACACCACAATAGGACAGACAATACAGGACCCACCAACCCAACAGATCCCAACCCCTTCTGATACCTCCCCAGATAGCTTTCCTGACAACTCCCACACATCCACTCGAGGAGACTCCAATGCCAGGTACACCTACAGCTCATCCCTTGATTCAAATGGCTGCTCCTCAGACACACTAGGGTCCCCCAGCCACATTATAATTCACACGGGCACAAACGACCTGAGGGCCCAGCAGGAAAGGTTGGCCATAGCACTCAAGGGAGTGATGGTAAAAGTTTTGTGTTCAAAGAAGCTTTTTCAATCTTATCTTGGAATATGCAAGGTCTGAGGTCATCTGCCTTTGGCCTAAAGAGCAGGAACCCAGACTTTATCAAAGAAATTGGAAAAATCAAACATTTTCATCCTACAAGAAACATGGTATAGAGGAGATGGGCCCACTGGTTGCCCAGAGAGCTGGTAGTCCAATCCAACAAACTCCAAGTTGTGAAACAGGGAAGAGACTCTATGCTAATTTGGTGTAGAGCAGACCTAACCCACTCTATTAAATTAGTGAAAACAGGAACATTTTACATCTGGCTAGAAATTAATAAGGAAATTATCTCAACAGAGAAACATTTCCTCATGTGTGCTACCTATATATCCCCAATAGAATACCCATACTTTAACGATGACAGCTTCTCCATCTCTGTAGGGGAGATCGACCATTTCCAGGCCGAGAGACATGTACTCGTTTGTGGTGACTTAAATTCACACTAACACACTGCCACCAGAACCTGACACTCTTAAGCACAAAGGGGGACAAACACCTACCTGGAGGTGACAGTATCCCCTCTAGCCAAAACTATGACAAGACAACCAACAAAAACTCCTGTAGCTCTGTCGCACGCTGGATCTGTACATAGTCAATGGTAGGCTTCAAGGAGACTCCTATGCTAGGTACTCCTACAGCTCATCCCTTGGCAGTAATACTGTAGATTACTTTATCACTGACCTCAACCCAGAGTCTCTCTGAGCATTCACAGTCAGCCCACCATCACCCATATCAGATCACAGCAAAATCTCAGTATACCTGAACAGAGCAATACTCAATCACGATGCATCAAAGCCAAAGGAACTGCACAATTTTAAGAAATGCTATAGATGGATAGCAGTGTAGAAACCTACCAAAAACAATTAGGCAACAACTAATTCAATCCCTTTTAGACAACTTCACGGACAAAACTTATATCTGTAATAGGGAAGGTATAAACTTGGGAGTAGAACGCCTAAACAGTATATTTGACCTTTCAGCTTCCCTGTCAAATCTGAACATTTCAAGCAGACAACCTAAGAAAATGAACAACAATGACAATGAATGACTATGTTTGATGAAGAATGCAAAAACCTAAGAATTAAACTGAGAAACCTATCCAACCAAAAACATAGAGACTCAGAAAACCTGAGTCTACGCCTTCACTATGGTGAATCATTAAAACAATACAGAAATACACTATGGAAAAAGAAGGAACAGCACGTCAGAAATCTGCTCAGTGTAGTTGAAGAATCCATAGACTAACCACTTCTCGGAAAATCGGAACACACTAAACAAACACCAATACTAAGATTTATCTGTCAAAAACGGAGGTGTGGATTAACCACTTCTCCAATCTTTTTGGCTCTATACAAAGAACAAACAGCAAAAACATATGCATGATAAATTACAAATCTTAGAGTCAGCTATTAAAGACTACCAGAACCCACTGGATTCTCCAAATGACATTGAATGAACTACAGGACAAAATATACAAACCCTCCAACCCAAAAAGGCCTGTGATGTTGATGGTATCCTACATGAAATTTAAAATATACAGACCAGAAATTCCAATTGGCTGTACTAAACTCTTTAACATCATCCTCAGCTTTGGGATGTTCACCCTGCACACCCTAATTGACAAACCAAAACGAAGGCAAAGTTTTCATTGCCCTTTATGGTTGTGGGGTCCACTCACCAACCAATAATTCACCAAATGGGGGGAAAAAACTAATTGAAACACCAGATTTTAGCCGATACCCGCTAATTATCAAAATTGAGAAAAGAGCCATTAAATTCCACAACTACCTGAAGGGAAGCGATTCCCAAACCTTCCATAACAAAGCCATCACCTACAGAGAGATTAAGAAGAGTCCCATCAGCAAGCTGGTCATGTAGCTCTGTGCACAAACAGACCCCAGGAATGCAACACACTTAGACCCAAACAAATCATGGGAAAACATAAAGACAATTATTTCCAATGTGTCAAGTAATTAACAAAAAAACTGAGCAAACTAGAATGCTATTTGGCCCTAAACAGAGAGTACACAGTACAGAATACCTGACCACTGTGACTGACCCAAAATTAAGGAAAGCTTTGACTATGTACAGACTCAATGAGCATGGCTTTGCTATTGAGAAAGGTCGCCGTAGGCAGACCTGGCTTTCAAGAGAAGACAGGCTATGTGCACACTGCCCACAAAACGAGGTAAAAACTGAGCTGCACTTCCTAACCTCCTGCCAAATGTATGACCATATCAGAGACGCATAGTTCCCTCAGATTACATAGACCCACACATTTTTTTAAATAAATCATATTTTTATAAACTCCCATATCTATTAGGGGAAATACCACAGTGTGCCATCATAGCAGCAAGATGTGTGACCTGTTGCCATTTGAAATGAGCAACCAGTGAATAACAAACACCATTGTATATACAACCCATATTTATTTAATTTCCTTTTTGTAGTTTAACTATTTGCACATTGTTACAAACTGTATATAGACATAATATAACATTTTAAATGTCTTTATGTGTAATGTTTACTTGTACATTTGTTATTGTTTATTTCACTTTTGTTTATCTATTTCACTTGCCTTGGCAATGTTAACATATGTTTCCCATGCCAATAAAACCCCTTGAATTGAATTGAGAGAGAGAGAGTGCGAGAGAACATGGCCCCCAGATTGTCTCAAATGAAGTTATAAGTCAGACTGAACAAAGGGCAGCAGCAGAAACAAAGTACACAGATCATGTCCAACATCATCCACTACTGTACCTGGATGACACTGATGTTAAGTGCTTGTTGACTGTTATCCCTGTCAAAGATAAATAGAAACGTAGCTGGTATGATCCCATTTTAATGAAGTTCAGACAGATGTATGTAAGATGGGAGACAAGACTCTCCCTCGCTCTCTCTGCAATCTCTCCATCTGTTGATCAGCCTCTCTGTAACCATGTGCCAGAGCGACAATTGCTTTGCCTAAAGCTCTGATTTCAATTTTGCGAGAGGGAGAGAGAAAGAGAGAGCGAGGTTCCCCTGACACTTTCATGACTCTGAGATTAAAGTGGCGGAGGTGGCGCTGAGACTCGGCACTGCGTGGCATTTTGACAGGTCGCATCTCAAACGCTTTTTGAAATGTTGAAAGAATGTGCTGCAGCCCCGGCATCCATCAACACCATCCAACCTGAAGCACCTCCCATGGCGCCTGCCCTGCACGAGCAATGAAGCACCAGCTTACCACCGCTGGAGCGCTGGGCCTCTATCTGCTGCTTCTGCATTCTCTCTGATCATGCTCATCCTTCTTGCATTCAGGGGCCTCTGCTCTGTCATAAGAGAGCCATTTATTTATTTTTTAACTGGACATTGAGATTCCCAATATGAGAAAAGAGTAACAGGTAGAAGAGACAATTGAAAATGTCCCGCTGTCTTCCTCTGAATCTCACCCATAGCTCTTCGTTTCACATCTAGGACACCTATGGCAGAGGATTCTTACAAAGGCCAACTAGGAATACAGTGTCAGACACCCAGCTTCACATAACTGTTGCCACCCTATCCATACAATATAGGATACGTTTACAGTAAATCGAATCCAGTGTTGTGATCACATCCGCCATGTTATCCTATTCATCTCTTCCTTCCCCTAGTGTATCTCTAATGGGAATATCCTATGTCAATGCTCAATTGAGTCACTCTACTGCATAATATGGAACATTATTCCAGCCACAGCTTTCATTGTCTCAGTTGTGAACTGAGAGATATTGTCCCAGCCTTCAGAGGCCAGCAACGGAGAACCTGTGGCAGCCAGACAATGATCGATCAACAGTGTAATCATGGATTGTTTATGAGCAGAGAAAGGTGGTGCTGGTCCATGGTGGTGCTGGTTCATGCTAAATTAACCACAAGCCATCTGGCCAACTCCAATGGTGCATCTCCTGAAATGAGCATATGCTTCCTCTGAAGGCAAGGGAACACCACTCAGATCTGGACAAATGGCCCAATAGTCCAGAACTACAGTCAGCTTCTTGGCTGTATTATATGTAATGAAAAACATTCCTCACTTTTGTGATCTCAAACTAGTTGACAAGGATTATATTCATGGATAGGGAAATGCTGAGAACTAAATAAAATCAATTATAAAGCTAGAAGCCTGCAGCAAAATAAGCCTTAATTGAATTTGCTTACCACCGACGCGTTTCAAAAAACATGTCTTCATCAGAGAAATGGTGAATTCCAAATAATGTGGATAAAGCCTGCAGTGTAAACACAGATCCCCTGTTGCTCTAAAAAGGCAGCTCATCTTTCCATCTAATCCATCTGTAAACAATACAAAGTGTTGAAATGAAATCCTTGTTAAAAGCAATCTTGTTCAGTGAATCCTGCTGCAGATAAAATTCCATTCTGAAAACACAGTACACCAATACGATGGGAAATTGTTGGTGTAATCTCCAGCTCTCCCGGGTTGTCTCCAGATTGAATTGCCTCTTCTCCTTTGATGAAATATATGACAACTTGAACAGAGCCTTCCTTCCTCCTCTGCCCTCTTGGAGAGGAACTTGATCAGCTGAGCCTGCCATTAAGGTAGTATTAGATCTATTTTAGGGTCAGGAGGGATGGAAATTGCAGCATACAGACAGACAAAAGGAGTGGCCTGTGAATTGGGAATGCAGGGCTCCGGGAACAAGCTGCTGAAGCTGGTAGAGAGGATGTGCCATATCACATCTCCCGGAGACGTCTCTCCAATTAACTAAACACTCCGGGGGAACGTCATAATCACTGATGCAATCATATCAGATTGCATTAGATGTGCATGCATCTGTTTGGACGTGAGATCTGAGGGGACTGATTAATAAACCTGATGATGAGAGAGAGAGAGAGATGAAGGCAGAGAGATGGCATGGCAGCAGTAGTTCTATCAGGATGACAAGAGAATGTGCTTTAGTCTTTATTCGGATCCCCATTAGCTTATGCCATGACGACAGCTTCCAACACTTTCTTAACCAAATGAGCTCAATGAAAGTTGTGCTCTGTTAGGATATGTTGCTTGTTAAAGAACATTTTAGCAGTGAACAGTGCAACTGAATTAAGTGAGTGCTGGCTCCTATTTTTCATTTAAATGAGCATTGGTTCTATGACACGAAGCTGGGTCCCCATTCCGAAGTGGAGAAGACTAGTAGTGAAAATAGTGCCCAGCCCCAGAAAATTTGAAACAAAACTTCAAGTGCAACTGAATTAAGTAAGTGTCCCTATTTTCATTTGATGAGAATTAGTTATAAGATAGATATAGCTTAGGGGCCAGCCGCACCATAATAAACCAGTCTAGTGCTCCTTTCTGCTCAATAAGCATGTGTTCTTATAGACTAAGCACATGAGACATACAGTAGAGGAGAGTAAATCTCCTTACAGTGTTAGTTAAAACAAAATGGTCTGGGTTGCAGTGCAGTCTACAGTCTCAGGATGGGTCCCAAATGGCACCCCTATTCCCTATATAGTGCAATACTTTCATGGGCCCGGTCAAACGCACTAAATAGGGAGCCATTTGGTTTGCATACAAACTCAGTGATATGATGAGTTTGACTGGAGGGAGGAAAGTCTATCAAAGCGAGAGCAATAGTATAAATGTGTGTCATCAGTCCATGGAGCCAGGGGCTTATACCGAGGTAGCCCCTGGGAGAACTGCCATTATTTGCCTGTTCAATGGAAACAAGAAAATGGCACCATCTCATATTTTGTCTTTCTCTTGTCATAAATTACTGCAGTGTTCCAGTCTAGATAGAACTACATCTCTCAGACTCAGTGGTCCAATGCTTAGCCACAGCAACGGACACCATTATATTCAGATTGAATACACATTATATATATATATTACAAAAGCATGTGGACACCCCTTCAAATGAGTGGATTCGGCTATTTCAGACACACCCGTTGCTGACAGGTGTATAATATCGAGCACACAGCCATGCAATCTCCACAGACAAACATTGGCAGTAAAATGGCCTTACTGAAGAGCACAGTGACTTTCAACACGGCACCGTCATAGGATGCCACCTTTCCAACAAGTCAGTTAGTCAAATTTCTGCCCTGCTAGAGCTGCCCGGGTCAACTGTAAGTGCTGTTATTGTGAAGTGGAAAGTCTAGGAACAACAATGGCTCAGCCGCAAAGTGGTATGCCATACAAGGTCACAGAACAGGACTTCCAAGTGCTGAAGCTCGTAGCGCATAAAAATAATCTTTCCTCAGTTGCAACCCCCACTACCGAGTTCCAAACTACCTCTGGAAGCAACCTCAGCACAATAACTGTTTCTTTGGGAGCTTCATGAAATGGGTTTCCATGGCTGAGCAGCCGCACACAAGCCTTTGATCACCATGCACAATGCCAAGTGTCGGCAGGAATGGTGTAAGCTTGCCGCCATTGGACTCTGGAGCAGTGGAAACGCACTCTCTGGAGTAATGATTCACGCTTCACCTTCTGGCAGTCCGACAGGGTTTGGCGGATGCCAGGAGGATGCTACCTGTCCCAATGCATAGTGTCAACTGTGAAGTTTGGTGGAGGAGGAATAATGGTCTGGGGCAGTTTTTCATGGTTCGGGCTAGGCCCCTTAGTTCCAGTGAAGGGAAATCTTAATGCTACTGCATACAATTCAATTTTAAACAATTCTTTGCTTCCAACTTTATGGCAACAGTTTGGGGAAGGCTCTTTCCTGTTTCAGCATGACAATGCACCCATGCACAAAACGAGGTCCATGCAGAAATGGTTTGTCAAGATCGGTGTGGAAGAACTTGACTGGCCTGCGCAGGGCCCTGACCTCAACCCCATCAAACACCTTTGGGATGAATTGGAATGCTGACTGCAATCCAGGCCTAATTGCCCAACATCAGTGCCCAACCTCACTAATGCTCTTGTGGCTGGATGGAAGCAAGTCCCCGCAGCAATGTTCCAACATCTAGTGGAAAGGCTTCCCAGAAGAGTGGTGGCTGTAATAGCAGTAGAGTGCGACCAACTCCATATTAATGCCCATGATGTTGGAATATAGTGTAGATAATGCACCTCCTCCTCCATAACCCAAAGCTATATGTATATATTAGATGATAACAGTAATAATAATAGAGAAACTTATTTCTTATCTTAGAAGAGAAAGAACAACTTAGAAGTAGAAGCTATATTTCAATTGTATATGATAATAATAATAAGAAAAGTTTTTGCTCTAGTAGGGAAACATGTTTTGGAATGTGACTCACACCATTCATCATCTTTTGTTACTTCCAAAAAAGGACTTTATAAAGAAACAATGCACCATGAGCAGTCTCTAAAATAGACTGCAGCAATTCAATACTATACATCATGAACTAACCGGGGTAGATTGGACTGTCTTGGGTCTTGCTTACATTTTCCCTACATTACATTAATTGATGTATGGAGGTGATGTGGATTATGTCCCAAATGGCACCCTATTCCCTACATAGTGCACTAATTTTGACCAGAGCCGTATGGGCCTTGGTCAAAAGTAGTGCACTACATAAGAAATAGGGTACAGTCAAGTTAACAGTACATATTGTACTGTACATACAGATGACATAAGCCCGTATGGTATAGATAACCTAGGAACTGTATGCAGGTACAGTATAGTTATTTCTTTCAGCTCCTAGTGGAACAGAGGGCCTCGTATGCATGTATAGCTAGCTACAATACATACATATTACATAAGCCCTTATGCTATAGATCACTGTAGGGTGCTGTATAGTGTATACAAGTAGGTAGTTATGAAACATATGCACACACCCTTTTAGAGGCAGGCAGTGCAGTATGTAGTGCAGCTTTACAAAGCTCCATGAAGTCTCAACTTTGCAGGGAAATGTAAAACCAGAGACCATGGTAGTACCCAGATGATCATAGTGTGACGTTAGCAGGGTTTAGGGAAATATTGAGGTTAGCAGTGTTTAGGATGGTAGAGGATAATATTGAGGTTAGTAGGGTTTAGGATGGTAGAGGATAATAGTGAGGTTAGCCGTGTTTAGGATGGTAGAGGTTAATATTGAGGTTAGTAGGGTTTAGGATGGTAGAGGATAATAGTGAGGTTAGCCGTGTTTAGGATGGTAGAGGTTAATATTGAGGTTAGTAGGGTTTAGGATGGTAGAGGATAATAGTGAGGTTAGCCGTGTTTAGGATGGTAGAGGTTAATATTGAGGTTAGTAGGGTTTGGGATGGTAGAGGATAATAGTGAGCTTAGCCGTGTTTAGGATAGTAGAGGTTAATATTGAGGTTAGTAGGGTTTAGCTTGTGGTTGGTAGAGGTTAATATTGAGGTTAGTAGGGTTTAGGATGGTTGAGGATAATAGTGAGGTTAGTAGGGTTTAGGATGATAGAGGATAGTAGTGAGTTTAGTAGGGTTTAGGATGATAGAGGATAGTAGTGAGTTTAGTAGGGTTTAGGATGATAGCGGATAATAGTGAGGTTAGTAGGGTTTAGGATGATAGAGGATAATAGTGAGTTTAGTAGGGTTTAGGATTGGTAACAAACAGAGAGTGAAATGGGAGCAAAGATAGATGAGTGATAGACCACTGCTTTTAACCAGGGCAAGGTGACCGGAAACATGACCGAATACAAACAGTGTAGCTATTCCCTCCGCAAGGCAATCAACAAGCTAAGCGTCAGTATAGAGACAAAGTAGAGTCGCAATTCAACGGCTCAGACACGAGATATGTGGCAGGGTCTACAGTCAATCACGGATTACAAAAAGAAAACCAGCCCCGTCGCGGACCAGGATGTCTTGCTCCCAGACAGACTAAATCACTTTTTTGCTCGCTTTGAGGACAATACAGTGCCATTGACACTGCCTGCTACCACCTCTCCTCCACAAAACATTTAAACGTGTTAACCCTCCCAAGGCTGCAGGCCCAGACGGCATCCCCAGCCGCGTCCTCAGAGCATGCGCAGACCAGCTGGCTGGTGTGTTTACGGACACATTCAATCAATCCTTATCCCAGTCTGCTGTTCCCACATGCTTCAAGAGGGCCACCATTGTTCCTGTTCCGAAGAAAGCTAAGGTAACTGAGCTAAACGACTACCGCCCCGTAGCACTCACTTCCGTCATTATGAAGTGCTTTAAGAGACGAGTTAAGGACCATATCACCTCCACCCTACCTGACACCCTAGATCCACTCCAATTTGCTTACCGCCCCAATAGGTCCACAGACAATGCAACCACACTGCACACTGCCCTAACCCATCTGGACAAGAGGAATACCTATGTGAGAATGCTGTTCAATGACTATAGCTCAGCATTTAACACCATAGTACCCTCCAAACTCGTCATCAAGCTCGAGACCCCGGGTCTCGTCCCTGCCCTGCAACTGGGTACTGGACTTCCTGACGGGCCCTCCCCCCTCCCGGGCCGCCCCCGCTGATCCTCAACACTGGGGCCCCACAAGGGTGCATTCTGAGCCCTCTCCTGTACTCCCTGTTCACCCACGACTGCGTGGCCATGCACGCATTCAACTAAATCATCAAGTTTGCAGACGACACAACAGTGGTAGGCTTGATTACCAACAACGACGAGACGGCCTACGGGGAGGAGGTGAGGGCCCTCGGAGTGTGGTGTCAGGAAAATAACCTCACACTCAACGTCAACAAAGATGATTGTGGACTTCAGGAAACAGCAGAGGGAGCACCCCCCTATCCACATCGACGGGACAGTAGTGGGGAGGGTAGTAAGTTTTAAGTTCCTCGGCGTACACATCACGGACAAACTGAATTGGTCCACCCACACAGACAGCATTGTGAAGAAGGTGCAGCAGTGCCTCTTCAACCTCAGGAGGCTGAAGAAATTTGGCTTTTCACCAAAAGCACTCACAAACTTCTACAGATGCACAATCGAGAGCATCCTGTCGGGCTGTATCACCGCCTGGAACGGCAACTGCTCCGCCCACAACCGTAAGGCTCTCCAGAGGGTAGTGAGGTCTGCACAACGCATCACCAGGGGCAAACTACCTGCCCTCCAGGACACCTACACCATCCGATGTCACAGGAAGGCCATAAAGATCATCAAGGACAACAACCACCCGAGCCACTGCCTATTCACCCCGCTATCATCCAGAAGGCGAGGTCAGTACAGGTGCATCAAAGCAGGGACCGAGAGACTGAAAAACAGCTTCTATCTCAAGGCCATCAGACTGTTAAACAGCCATCACTAACATTGAGTACTGACTCAACTCCATACACTTTAATAATGGAAATTGATGGAAGAAATGTATCACTAGCAACTTTAACCAATGCTACTTAATATACATACCCTACATTACTCATCTCATATGTATATGTATATACTGTACTCTATATCATCTACTGCATCTTCATGTAATACATCTATCACTAGCCACTTTAAACTATGCCACTTTGTTTACATACCCTATATTACTCATCTCATATGTATATACTGTACTCGATACCATCTACTGCATCTTGCCTATGCCGTTCTGTACCATCACTCATTCATATATCTTTATGTACATATTCTTTATCCCTTTCCACTTGTGTGTATACGGTAGTAGTTGTGGAATTGTTAGGTTAGATTACTCGTTGGTTGTTACTGCATTGTCGGAACTAGACGCACAGGCATTTCGCAACACTCACAATAACATCTGCTAACCATGTGTATGTGACAAATAAAATTTGATTTGATTTGGGATGGTGAGAAAAGAAAAAGAAAAACAAAAGGCTGTTGGTAAATCAGAGCAGAGAGAGAAGTGGGCAGGTCCTCCTCTGGTGTCTCATCTTCTACAGAACACAAAACAGAGTACTAATAGGTTGGGGGCCTACATTGTGGTTACATCCTAAATGGCACCAAAAGTAGTGCACTATATAGGGAATGGGGTGCCATTTGTGAGGCAGCCTTTGGGTAAACACAGCAGAGTGCTGTGCGCTCACTCACTAATTTCTCAGAAACAACACCACTACTGAGCTGTATAACCACCAACCAATGTACAGAACATCTATCAAATGCTCTTCTCAATAGGTACTCAATGAATATTTAATGAACTGCATGGAAAAGTCACAACTGACAGATTTCCATTTACAATTGTTGGTTTAATAGCCATCCCACATCAGACAACTGTAAAACAATGTGCAAGGACAGGACAATTATGTGAGGCAGGACAAAAAAGACCAAAGAGGGAAAAGTGAAGTGCTATTTCATTTGGATGCATTTGTGTGAAAGATGAGCCTGCCTACACTGGCTCTGCAGCCCTATGAATTAAGCAGCCCAGCCCAACACTCCTGAGTGGTGCAGAGGTCTACGGCACTGCATCTCAGTGCTAGAGGCGTCACTACAGACCCTGGTTCAATCCTGGGCTGTATCACATCCAACCAGCGCACAATTGGCCCAGCGTCGTCCAGGCTAGGGAAGGGTTTGGCCGGGGTAGGCAGTCATTGTAAAATAAGAATTCGTTCTTAACTGACTTGCCTAGTTAAATAAAATAGATAAAAAATCCCTGCCCGCTGTGCTGTGATTTGCACTGGCTGCTCCTGCTTCCTCTCCATCCACACAATACTAGTTCTGCCTGTTAGGATGATTTGCCACTTCATTACTAATTGATAATCACCTAATTGATAATCACGCTCACTAGGCTGCGATTGGCGAATTTTGTCCCCCATAATGACTATAGTGACATTGGGGAAACACTCTGTTAGACACAAAGTACAGAAAAAGAAGCCAATGAAAATGAAGCTGGCTTTGAATTATGGCTCAGCGGTGCCTGTCTGGGAGAGAGCATTCAGGAGATATTCAGGGGCAGAACTGTCTGGGAGAGAGCATTCAGGAGATATTCAGGGGCAGAACTGTCTGGGAGAGAGCATTCAGGAGATATTCAGGGGCAGAACTGTCTGGGAGAGAGCATTCAGGAGATATTCAGGGGCAGAACTGTCTGGGAGAGAGCATTCAGGAGATATTCAGGGGCAGAACTGTCTGGGAGAGAGCATTCAGGAGATATTCAGGGTCAGAACTGTCTGGGAGAGAGCATTCAGGAGATATTCAGGGTCAGAACTGTCTGGGAGAGAGCATTCAGGAGATATTCAGGGGCAGAACTGTCTGGGAGATAGCATTCAGGAGATATTCAGGGGCAGAACTGTCTGGGAGAGAGCATTCAGGAGATATTCAGGGGCAGAACTGTCTGGGAGAGAGCATTCAGGAGATATTCAGGGGCAGAACTGTCTGGGAGAGAGCATTCAGGAGATATTCAGGGGCAGAACTGTCTGGGAGAGAGCATTCAGGAGATATTCAGGGGCAGAACTGTCTGGGAGAGAGCATTCAGGAGATATTCAGGGGCAGAACTGTCTGAGAAACAAGGACAGCTTTGGGAGGCATTATACTTAACTTGAAATGATCACGCATGTTACGTCCCCCAGTTTCTGTGTTGTTGTGGGTTTGTATGTGTGTGTATTTCAGGAAATGGCTTCCTGGATTCTAGAAGCAGCTGATTGGTCGGCCCATCGCTGATTGGAGCTCTGACCACTCCCTCTTGTCTCTTCATTACCAAATCGTTCTCCAGCTTGATAAAAGCCAGTGTTTCTTTGTTAGGGAAAATAGCTTATTTTTATGTCCTGTGTTGATTGTTGTGGCGGTCAATAAAAGTTTTGTGGATATCATTTTTTAGCCGCTCCTCCAGAGGTATGTCTATGCCAATAGGACATAGTGTTTTTTGTTAATTACATTTTTTCACTTAAAGTATTGATAATTATTCATTTGTTCCCAGGGTGGGAAGGGGAATGCACCTTGGGAGTGTTTAGGCAAGAGGTCTATGGGCATACATAACTCGTAGTATTTAATCTGTCTATGCACACTAGGTAAGACCTGGGCGGACCACCCCCTGAATTTTGGTTAGAGTGCCAGGTGGTGTTTAAAGTTAGGTAAGAAGAGGGAAGGTAGGAGAGGGGACTCTAACTTTTACTTTGGTTCCGCCCAGCCCCTGTTCCCCACTTTACCGTGTTAAGGAATAATAAATTCCCTGTTAACTGTATTTTTCTCTACCTCTGTCATCCTTCCCCACACCTACAATCACATACGTTTTCACTCCACGGTGAGTTGAGATGTAGCAGGGTGTTGCATTCCCTCCTCCAAGAGGTGTACGTAACAAGGCAGTTCAAAGTGTGGAGTCGGCGAAGACTCATGTTAATCTCAAGCGTGAATAATCATCCTTGGAGTTAGTACTAGGACAAGGCTAAATCTCCAATCAGATGTGACTGGACAGCACAGAGCCTCCCAATTCATCCCTGATAAGACATAACCCACCTACCAGCTGTGAACATCAATAACACCGGGAGTTAAGTAGCTAAGCAACAGTACATCTTCAATCAGTTGTGACTGGGTTGCACGGAGCATCCCAATTCGCCCCTGACAATGCAGAGCCCACCTATCAGTCATAAGTATCAATACGACTCGTAGTTAGGGGGCTAAGTTACTTCTCTAATCAGACATGACTGAAGTGACATCCCACATTATGTCTGCTCATGCACTACTTAACTTTACAACATTCTGGGCTCTTCATGCTGCCCTGGTACCATTCCCCCCCACCGTAGCAGCCTGCTGCTGGACTAATATTCTGTAATTGTTATTGACATATTGTGGGTAGGAGATAGTAAGAGAGAGTGAGAGCACCATTCCCCCCCCCCACTCCAAAATGAACAGCCCGAAACAGGCTTATCAAGTCAGGGTACGTAGCAACACCGAGCCTCTGCACTGTGGCTCTCTCTGGCTGGCATAGAAACAGACACTAGCTATATCAGGAGGGCTGTATTCAACACAGCCGGAACAATAGGAGCCTTCTATTTTACATCAATCAAAGGATATTGGTTCTAAACAGCTCCCCGTTTAATAGATGATAGTGTCATACTAAATAGTGTAATAAATGCCATGAAGTGTACAAATGAATGACAGCACATACTGACCATATACCTGGGCATTTCTCAAAAGCCTGTAATAGTCACGAGAATTCAGCTGACACGCATATTCTATTAGACCAGCAATGCAAAATTGACAAGTTCATTTGTGTCGTGTATTTTCCCCTATGCTTTAGCCCCCAGTAAGGTACATGCAGATTTCCTCATGCTGGATGCACAATAGATTTGATGCACTCTAGTAGACAGGGTTCTATTTTCTTACTTACTGTAAGACCTTGTCATGGCTTTTTCCTGTGTCATTCCATATAACTAGGTTACTACACACACACACATGTTCATATATAAGTGTTACTACACACACACACACAATTTCATAATGTTACACACACACACACTTTCATATATGTTACTACACACACACTTTCATATATAAATGTTACTACACACATACACACACTTTCATATATGTTACTACACACACACTTTCATATATAAATGTTACTACACACATACACACACTTTCATATATGTTACTACACACACACTTTCATATATAAATGTTAATACACACACACGTTCATATATAAATGTTACTTCACACAGAAGCAATGGTAAGTAACAATCCTGTCTGTTAATAAGTGGGAGTGAGGGGAGGAGGCAGTGGGCTGCACGGTTGTCTGTGTGACATAATGAAGCGAGAGAGGGACTGCCAGGTATCTAGTCTGGCTCAGGCCTCCTCTGTTCTGTACCTTTCATCTCTCCCATGTCCAGGGTCTTGCCCAGCTGTTCCAGGAGGACAGCGCGAGCTGCGTTTTTATTGTGCTTCTTGCCGTCGTAGTGCTGCTGCGCCATGCCTGGGTTGTTGAACCAGGCGTTGCATAGCTGGCAGTAGCGGTCTGAGTCCCTGCGCTGCCGAGGAGAGGTCACCGGGGTAGTTTCCAGGGAACTTTTCACCGGACTGGGCGGCACCTCTGATTGGATAGAGAACAAAGACAGGAGTTATCATCAACATTGTTCAGCTGTTTGACAACACTCTCTAGACCAAAACATAAACAGGTGTTTGTTTTTTTAACCATCAGCTATGAAACAGCTTCTGAACAAAACTTGAGGAAAGTAAGAAGCATGGTAAAGCAAAAAGCTCTGTTGCCAAGTGAAAAAAATAGCAACATGGGAGGCAATAAATGAGCACTGATAACAGGCATTGCATCACTTTGGCTCTGGCAAGCCTGAAGAAGAAATCCTAAATCATACTTGGCAATCGGAAAAAAGACCCTGCTCTACTTACTGCTGCCTACTTGTGTGCAATGTTCCTTCATGCATGGATGCCAACATTAACGCCGAACAAACATCAAATTGTGCAGCACTGCGTTTTTCGAAATGTGATTTGCTATCAAGATAATCCGCTTTACCACTTAAGCGCTCAGCCCACCCTTCTTAAGTCAACATGTACAGAGGTCCCGTTAGAAGACATCAGATCCCATTACAGACCACTGAGGCACTGTGAGGCAGTCATCATCTCCAGGTGGCAACTCCTGTGAGTTGCAGTGTAGAAACTCAAACGTCAGCACCATGTTCTTCCGCCATGTTGATTATAAGGATAGGCTACAGCATGGTGATTTATGCTCATCTTTATGTCAGAACTTGTACTGTGAGGGGATTTTTGGGCACTGGCCAGCCGGGCCAGTAGACCACAATTTCTACTAGCCCGGGTGACATTCTACTAGCCAAGGGTATTTTCTCCGGAAGTGTGTATGAAACACTGCATTATGGAAAGGGTATCAAAAGGGGTAGCATTCAAACAGTATGGAAAATTTGTTTAAAAAAATAAGTACTCAAAGACCACTTTGATAAAGAACCTACTGCCTAAATATAGTAGCAGGAAGTAACAAACTGAGGCACTGGAAACAATGGAAAAGTTAGTGTAGGAAATAGCTTTTGATCTGGAGTGACTACAAGCACACTGTTATATTTCTTGCCGGTTTGTCACTTATAGCACACAAAGGCATGTAAAAGTTGATAACAAAGCCCTTGGTTTAGACAGCATCTAATTCAGGCAATTAACTGCTGTAGCAGTAAAGAGGATATCAGAATGTGAAACTGGGAATTAAGTGGCTGTAGGAGTGTGAAATGAACAGTATATCATTTGTGGGGGATGGTGATGTCAATGGGGTCAGGGAACAAAAAGGAAGCAGAAACGTATTCATTTCAAGAAGATAGATCTTTTTCATTAACAAGGCAAAGCATTTTCCCTCTTTTCTTTTTGTCTTGCTCAAACAGACATGCTGATCACAAATTTCTTGTCTCTAATTGTGTCTTTCAGCTTCTTTCCACATAATCGAAGAGAAGTGCATCCCTCGAAGCAACAGAATTAATGAGTTTCACTTCCACAAGCTACCAGCTTAATGCAATGTGTAATTTTCATTGGCAAACACGAGGCAATTAATCTCATTTGCATTATGTGTGCGTGTGGCGCAACATTATATATTTAAACAACCTGGACTTAGTGCTACACGTAACATAGTAAACGTAAATCCGGCTAGGTGGCTAACACTAGCTAGGCTAAGGGTTAAGGTTAGGGTTAAGGTTGGGGTTTGGAGTTACGTTAAAGTGTTTCGGGGAAGGGTTAGCTAATATGCTAAGTAGTTGCAAAGTAGCTAAAATGTAGTAAATAGTTTGCAAAGTTGCTAAAATGCTGAAGTTGTCCGTGATGAGATTCAAACACACAACCTCTGGGTTGCTAGACATTTGCCTACCCATCCAGCCCGACCAAGCACACTACATTCCTTTTGCCTTAAGTAAACTTTTGTCTTATGTAACCATACAAAACGTAACATATCATACTTTTTTGAGAGTCCCGGATTTACCTTCCCTATGTTATGGCTCATCTATGAGACCAGGTTGATTATAAAGAACATACATTCTGACAGTTAGGAACAAACATTATTTATGTTGACACTTGATGAAAAATGTTTTATGAAGTGTCACCTTAAAAACAGTGCATTCGGAAATGCCTGTTTCACTTTGTCATTATGGGCTATTCTGTGTAGATTGATCAGGAAACATTTTAATTTAATCCATTTTAGAATAAGGCTGTAACGTAACACAATGTGGAAAAAGTCAAGGGGTCTGAATACTTTCCGAATGCCCTGTAAAAAGACCAGTGCTTTATGATATATTTGTACAATTGTGATAGTCTTTCAGTAGAGATGTCATCAACATCTAGCTAAGAATTTACAATCAAACTCTATTACCATGGTATAATCATCATGCTGGTATTTATTGCTTGTGGTTATCAGCATTTGTCCTTTTGACCATTTCCTGAATAATTTAGAAAGGGCAGCCCTTCATGTCGTTCATAATTGTGACTGTGACATTTCCAGTACCACTAGGCTACCAATCAAAAACTCTCAGATCCCCAAAGCACATTTCATAAAAGCTAATTATTGTCATTAGACTCTTCACGTCAGTTTTAAGTTCAAGTAGCAGGTGTAAACAACAGATTAATTGCACGGCTCCCATGACACTGTAGGTCAACATGGCCAGCCTGTCCTCTTAACAACATAGATCACTTCTGAGATTGGCATTTTGGTCAAATGCCATTTTACAAAGAAAGAATAGCTGCCAAAATGTGGCTGTTATTTTGGTGACAGGAGCCTGTAACTCTTGGGATATAGGTTGCCTACCACCTACCATGGATGTGCAAATCAGGCAGAGACGCAGAGTGGTTTTGAATATGTGTCCTTGTTGTTACACCACATATATTAACCTTCCCTAGCAGCAGTAACATATTACAGTATCGACTGGGCTGCTCTGAGGTTTAGGGAAAACATCCATCAAAATCAGGCTCAGGGTAAAGGTTGTCATTTTTTTTTTTGAAAACTTTAAATAGGCTGCTTGTTGATTCCAGTCCTGACTAGACTAATAAGAAGCAGGAAGTAAAACTCTGAAAGCTAATAAACCTTTTATAGGAATATATTTATCCTTCATAAATACTGTAACTCTAGCACAACTTCATAAGCAATTCATGCATGCTGTACAAATAAGCAATAGGGGAAATATAGCTATCCACTGGGGCATGAGGACCCCACAAAATGATGCACTCTAAATGGAACCCTAATCCCTGTATAGTGCAGGGCCCAGCTCTGGTCAAAAGTGTGCGCTACAGTATATAGGGAATATGGTACCATTTGGGACACAAAGTCTCCACCATGGTTAAAACTGCTCTCTGTGGACCACTGTAATCAGACAGGAGAATACAGTCCCAATGACCCAGACCGCTGTGTTCTTCAAAATGAACTTCTGAGCCTTATAGCTTACTCTTAATAATCACCAGCCCTGCGCCATCCATCCAACCCATTTATTACAATAGCAGCCACCCTATAGACAGGTTAGACAATGTCACGAAAACAATCTGCACACTTCCTTTTGGGCAGAAGGCAATGTGTTGTCATGATTCTGTCACTTGTTAAATTCACTTCAATCAGTGGAGATGAAAAGGAGACCGGTTAAAGAAGGATTTTTAAACATTGAGACAATTGGAGATATGGATTGTGTATGATTGCCCCTGACGAATTGAGGCTGTTCCGAGGGCAAAAGGGGTGCAACTCTGAGTGTTTTTTCCCTCTATTTGTGTACGTGTCAGTTTTGTTGCTAAACAACCAACCCATCTATTTATACCCAAAGCCAATACCCTCAATGGGGGTGGCCCCAGTCCCAATCATCGCTTGCTATTTTTTGGGATGGATAACTGTTCTGCCCTGTTCTGTGTGAGAGATCCTATTTTCCATAGATAACTGTTCTGCATTGTTTTGTGTGAGAGATCCCAGTCTCTATAGATAACTGCACATTGGGATGTGAGCCCTTTCCCACCATTTAGTGTACCATTAAAGCCATACTGTTTCCACCCCTTGTGTGTTTTTTATTTGGGAAGTCAGTAGAGAGGCGAACTCATTCCACCAACCTCTCCCCCAATTCTCTATATGCTTACTGGAACAGTGTGCCATACATGTGTCACGCCCTGACCTTAGAGAGCCGTTTTATTTCTCTATATCGTTAGGTCAGGGTGTGATGTGGGGTTTTATTTTAATTTTACCGTTATTTAACTAGGCAAGTCAGTTAAGAACAAATTTTTATTTTCAATGACGGCCTAGGAACAGTGGGTTAACTGCCTTTTAAGGGACAGAACGACAGATTTGTACCAGATTTGTACTTTGTCAGCTTGGAGATTTGAACTTGCAACCTTCCGGTTACTAGTCCAACTCTCTAACCACTCGGCTACCCTATGTTTTGTTTTCTATGTTTCTTTATTTCTACGTTTTAGCCGGGTATGTTTCTCAATCAGGGACAGCTGTCTATTGTTGTCTCTGATTGGGAATCATACTTAGGTAGCCCTTTTTCCCTCCGTTCAGTTAACTTTGTTTGTGGCACTTAGCCCTGTAAGCGTCACGGTTGTTGCTTCGGTTTGTTGTTTTGTTGGTGACATTTTAAATAAAAAGAAAATGTAAGCTCACCACGCTGCACTTTTGTCCACTTCTTTTGATGGCCGTGAAGTAGACCAAGAGGCAGATTCTGTCCAGTAAACCAGTTGGCCAGTGTCAATATATTGACGCACCCTCTGTGTAAAGGGCACTTTAAAATCACTTAGAAAGCCATCAATTCTCCAGAGCAGAGTGATATTTATAGGTCCTTGGGATTTAAAAAAAACAACAAAGGGAGACTAGGGTACCGCCGTTAAGAAGACGGACGTGTGACCTTTGCAGCGAAGGACAGCTACGTTGTTGATTGGCCAAGGTAATAAAAAATAAAAATAAGAACATTTCTTGCTTATTTCTGCCAAATGGCACGTGAGACAATGTGCGTCCCAAATCGCCCCCTATAAGCAGAATAACTAGTATAAATTGTACAAATTATCTCAATGCTGTCATCTGTTCCATTTTCCCTTCATTCACTATCAATTTTGATTGTTTTCATCCTTCAGTCATTCAAATGAGTCTTTTCTGCATTGTTTACTTGTTTGAACAAAGGAAGTGTCAGTCATGTCTTTCCTTACATTCACTCTGCAGTAAACAAAGCTCAGTTAGACTGACAATTGCTGTCATAAGATTTGAAAAAAGCATTTTGGGGGTTTTGTTATCACATCAAGTAGTGGCAGAGGAAAACTTGAGCATTTTAGGAAATCAGTAAAAATCCATTTTTATTTTAATCAGACAGCAGTAGAGCAGCACTGATGGACTTGATTCATATCAAGTCAAGGAGATATCATAAGGAAGCTCCTTTCCAAATGGCAGCACAGAAGTTATTTAATAGACCTCGTGCATAAATGTTTGTTAAACTGAAAAGCTTTTTGTTCTTTGATGAGATGTGAAGGTGAATTAATTAAGCTTATCATGCATGTTAGAGTGGCACACATTGGGTTAAGTATGTAATAATTAAGAAGGTTAGTTAAACTGGCACACTGTATCCTAACTACAATTAGATATCTGGAATTTCAGCTGGATACCATAGTGTTTCTAGAAATTAAAAACATATTTTTTTGTAAAGATAACATTCATTCTCATTCATTCCCCCTGGGGGATGCATAAAAATGTGTGTGTTGAGTCGCATTACAAACTGATTTGCATGGAATAAAATAGTCAATCAGGAGAGAGAAGGTGAGGTAGAAATGGGCCATTTCTTTTTCATCCCTGAAATAGATACAGTATGCAAAAAAAACAAACGGCTACAGATGCTAAACTCACGCTGCAGCTCATGTAAAGTGAATGCCAACTAACAACTTAATCCTCTTCATGCTATAACTTTAGTGTCCAATATGAAAATAACCACCTTTTGCTTAATATAAAAGCAGGACTTCTGTGTGTGCTGAACTTTATTCAGAGCAGGATTCAGCATCTGTTGGATCAAAACGATAAGGATCAAAGTGTTCTGATGTCTGTGCAGTTATCTGTTCCTACAAAGCCTTCCCTTTCTGAGATGTATATTCCCCTCTGCTTTATCCCCCTCTGTACGAAAAACTAAATATTGTATCTCAATGCACATTTCCACCCGCCTCTGAGAGGGGCGAGACCACAGCAAGCGGTGCAGTCCATGAGAAAAAAACTAAAAACAAACAACGGCACTCCAACATTTCTCAACCTGGTGATGTAAATGTTAGGCAGTAGATTAGACAGAGCCGGTACAGGGGGACTAGATGCTATATACTGTAGGTTATGATGAAAAGGCCAACTCTATGGCCCCTGTAGTGAGGGATTCTTTGTAGAATTCTAATGTTTAATGTATACCTTTTTTTTTACCAGGATAGTCAACTCAGTAAGAATTGCCACTGTTTTTCTGGGAATGCTGGGAAACCGTGTTTGGAAGTGTTATCATTATTATAATTACTATTATTCGTAAACCATAGGGTATTTAATCCATTTTGTGTAAACCATACAGTGCTGCATACATGGTCAGATGGTACATGTCCTGGGATTATATACTGTAATGAATGCCACAGCTAGCATCTAAATTAGATGTAGATACAAAAAACCCTAGGTTCCAAACTTCAGAATGTTCTTTCTGAAAACTATTTCAGTTACCTCTTATGTTCTAAATATCAGAGTAAGAACTCGACGGACACTATTTAAGCTTAAACCAAGTTTATTCATCCCAAAGGATCGAACAGCTGAACCGACAAAAACATGGTTTCACCAGTGGTGGTATGAATCAAATACGATTTTATTAGTCACATGCGCCGAATACAACAGGGATACTTCTGGGACAATGATGTTGATGTGAGCCATGACCAGCCTTTCAAAGCACTTCATGGCTACAGACGTGAATGCTAGGGGTCGGTAGTCATTTAGGCAGGTTACCTTAGTGTTCTTGGGCACAGGGACTGTGGTGGTCTGCTTGTTGGTATTACAAACTCGGACAGGGAGAGGTTGAAAATGTCTGTTGGTCAGCGCATGCTCGCAGTACACATCCTGGTAATCCGTCTGCCCCTGCGGCCTAATGAATGTTGACCTGTTTGAAAGTCTTACTCACATCGGCTGCAGAGAGCATGATCACACAGTTGTCCGGAACAGCTGGTGCTGTCATGCATGTTTCAGTGTTGTTTACCTCAAAGCGAGCATAGAAGTAGTTTAGCTCGTCTGGTAGGCTTGTGTCACGGGGCAGCTCTCGGCTGTGCTTCCCTCTGTAGTCTAATGGTTTGCAAGCCCTGCCAAATCTGACGAGCGTGTAAAAATTGTCTGTCCTCTGTTGCAACACTCACTACCAAGTTCCAAACTGCCTCTGGGAGCAATGTCAGCACAATAACTATTAGTCGGGAGCTTCATGAAATGGGATGCATGGCGGAGCAGCCACACACAAGCCTAAGATCACCATGCGCAATGCCAAGCGTCGACTGGAGTGGTGTAAAGCTCGCCGCCATTGGACCCAAAGCAGATTGGTTTGTCGAGATCGGTCTGGTAGAAATTGACTCGTCTGCACAGAGCCCTGACCTCAACCACGCCAAACAGCTTTGCGATGAATTCAAACGCCGACTGCGAGCCAGGCCAAATCGCCCAATATCAGTGCCTGACCTCACTAAGGCTCGTGGCTAAATGGGAGCAAGTCCCCGCAGAAATGTTCCAACGTCTAGTGGAAAGCATTCGCAGAAGAGTGGAGGTTGTTATAGCAGCAAAGAGGGACCAACTCCATATTATTGCCCATGATTTTGTAATGAGATTTTTGACGAGCAGGTGTCCACATACTTTTGGGCATGTAGTGTATCTTGAATATAAGCAGCTCTAGCAGTGGTTGGATGTGTGTGACTAGAGGCGTCATGCACCATGTTCTTTTCTGAGGGGGCACACCAATGTCGAAATTAAATATCTTTATAGTAAAATATAGTGTCCTCTATTTTATTGTCTACAAAATGGATGAATCTGAGGTTTAATCAGACTCTGGTTGGGGTATGTGTGCTTCTGTTTGTTCTGTGGGTACAGCACGGATAGAGGATGTGCTCGAAATGGCACCCTATCACTTTTTGACAAAAGTAGTGCATTATACAGGGAATAGGGTGCCATTTGGGATGCACAGAGAGTGAGGTGCAGATCCTGAGTTTTTTTTCGTTTTGCATTATTGGCTGAAGGCTGAAAGGCTGAAACAACAGAGTTTCCCTGGAGACAAGGATCAACAGATGCAGTAATGTTCATTATGTAAGAATCAATAAGCTCAGGCCTCCTGATGCCCTGGTGGATTTATCGCCCTGACATGCTTTCCAAACGGTACCCTATTCCTTATATAGTGCACTACTTTTGGCCAGGGCCCTGGGTCAAAAGTAGTGCACAATAGTGGTGCATAAAAGTAGTGCACAGTAAATCTAATAAATCCTTAAAGAAAAAACTATATTTGGTATTTGTTTCATTAGTCTATTGTTGATATAGTCCCAACATGTTTTGCATGTCAACTTGATTACTGACATGCAAAACATTTTGGGATTAAATAAACAATGGACTAATGAAACAAAAACCAGAATATAGTTTTTGGGTGGAGTTGTCCTTTAAGTGTGCTGCAGCAAGCATCTCCAACCTCTGTCTGCAGAAGACACAATGTAGATTGTCCTGTCGTTCTGCAGGAGAATGGAGGTGTTCTATATTAAATTATCCATTTGTGGAGATAAAAATCAGTTTTATTAACTGGTAGTCTACAAGTTGCTTTTCTTTTTCCATGTGAAGTAAGTGTAGGGCTGGGCGATATGGCCAAAATATATCACAGTATAAAAAAAGGACTGTATGACGGTATTTTGACAGTATTTCATGTTTTTTAATAATAAAAGTCACTATGAGTAGTGCGTGACCCTAGGGGTGGCAACACGTGCATGTCAATGCGTCTTTCTCCATTCTGATTGTTTTATACTGTTCAATTCAACTTTAACCCCCCAAAAATGTCAGCATTTTCATCCATTTCTGCTTTTCCTGCACTCATTAGAGATAATTTCCACACTGCCACATAGGGCTGCATGATATGGGCAAACAATCTAGGCATTATTTTTAACCAAATGTTGCAATTGTGATTTGACTTGCGATTTAGAGCAAAACACTTGGGTGAACTGTTGGAATCATATAATTAGAATATAATAGTGGGCACTTTGAATACGGTGTTGTTTGAAATGACAATGAATTAAAATGCCATGTAGGAGTTATTATGATTGGTTCCTACCCTAAGTGTTGATAAGTGTTTCCTAGGGGACCCTATAATATTTGGCTACATTGAATGTTTTCTCTTAGCTACTTCATGTAGCTAACATGGTGATTCACGAGCTGATGATGCTTTGTTAGGTCTGTCTGTCTCTGCGCTAGGAGAAAAGACAGCGGAAGCAAATGCTGTTTGCGGAGCGTGAATATATGTGGAGCGTGAATATAAAGGCGAGGTAATCAAGGAGAATTGGAATATTGACCAAAAGAATAGTAGTATACAGTGATGAGAATGTCCTTCCTTATATTGTAGGAGGACGTTTTGTTAATGAGGAGCAGCTGATTGGATTACCAATTTTGAATAATCCATTTGAGATATCCAAACAGGTGGAGAGAATGCTGGGTAAAGTGAAGGCGGTGAGGATCACAAGAAGCGGCCATGTTTAGATTTTTTTGTTCTTCTGAGGATCAGAAGGACCGTTTGTGTCCTGTGTCTCTCTTCAGAAAAGGGCACCCCCCAAATCAAATGTTATTGGTCACATACACATGGTTAGTAGATGTTATAGTGAGTGTAGCAAAATGCTTGTGCTTTTTAAATGTTTTTATTTAACCTTTATTTATTAACTAGGTAGGCAAGTTGAGAACAAGTTGTCATTTACAATTGCGACCTGGCCAAGATAAAGCAAAGCAGTTTGACACATACAACGACACAGAGTTACACATGGAGCAAAACAAACACACAGTCAATAATACAGTAGAAACAAGTCTATATAAGATGTGAGCAAATGAGGTGAGATAAGGGAGGTAAAGGCAAAAAAAGGCCATGGTGGCAAAGTAAATACAATATAGCAAGTAAAACACTGGAATGGTAGATTTGCAGTGGAAGAATGTGCAAAGTAGAAATAAAAATAATGGGGTGCAAAGGAGCAAAATAAATCAATCAATTCAGTAGGGAAAGAGGTAGTTGTTTGGGCTAAATTATAGGTGGGCTATGTACAGGTGCAGTAATCTGTTCTGACAGCTGGTGCTTAAAGCTAGTGAGGGAGATAAGTGTTTCCAGTTTCAGATCTTTTTTGTAATTCGTTCCAGTCATTGGCAGCAGAGAACTGGAAGGAGAGGCGGCCAAAGAAAGATTTGGTTTTTGGGGGTGACCAGAGAGATTTACCTGCTGGAGCGCGTGCTACAGGTGGGTGATGCTATGGTGACCAGCGGGTTGAGATAAGGGGGGACTTTACCTAGCAGGATCTTGTAGATGACATGGAGCCATGGGGTTTGGCGACGAGTATGACGCGAGGGCCAGCCAACGAGAGCGTACAGGTCGCAATGGTGGGTAGTATATGGGGCTTTGGTGACAAAACGGATGACTCTGTGATAGACTGCATCCAATTTGTTGAGTAGGGTATTGGAGGCTATTTTGTAAATGACATCGCCGAAGTCGAGGATTGGTAGGATGGTCAGTTTTACAAGGGTATGTTTGGCAGCATGAGTGAAGGATGCTTTGTTGTGAAATAGGAAGCCAATTCTAGATTTCACTTGGGATTGGAGTTGTTTGATGTGGGTCTGGAAGGAAAGTTTACAGTCTAACCAGACACCTAGGTATTTGTAGTTGTTCACGTATTCTAAGTCAGAGCCGTCCAGAGTAGTGATGTTGGACAGGCGGGCAGGTGCAGGCAGCGATCGGTTGAAGAGCATGCATTTCGTTTTACT
This sequence comes from Oncorhynchus masou masou, assembly GCF_036934945.1. Classification (NCBI taxonomy): domain Eukaryota; kingdom Metazoa; phylum Chordata; class Actinopteri; order Salmoniformes; family Salmonidae; genus Oncorhynchus; species Oncorhynchus masou. Next base: position 20,344,178 of record NC_088236.1, on the reverse strand, counting down.
TGTATAAGAGCAATTTGAGGCCACGGAAGGAGAGTTTTATGGCATTGAAACTTGCCTTGAGGGTTGTTAACACAGTATCCAAAGAAGGGCCAGAAGTATACAGAATGATGTCGTCTGCGTAGAGGTGGATCAGAGACTCACCAGCAGCAAGAGCGACATCATTGATGTATACAGAGAAGAGAGTCGGTCCAAGAATTGAACCCTGTGGCACCCCCATAGAGACTGCCAGAGGTCCGGACAGCAGACCCTCCGATTTGACACACTGAACTCTATCAGAGAAGTAGTTGGTAAACCAAGCGAGGCAATCATTTGAGAAACCAAGGCTGTCGAGTCTGCAGATGAGGATCTGGTGATTGACAGAGTCGAAAGCCTTGGCCAGATCAATGAATACGGCTGCACAGTAATGTTTCTTATCGATGACGGTTAAGATATCGTTTAGGACCTTGAGCGTGGCTGAGGTGCACCCATGATCAGCTCTGAAACCAGATTGCATAGCAGAGAGGGTATGGTGAGATTCGAAATGGTCGGTAATCTGTTTGTTGACTTGGCTTTCAAAGACCTTAGAAAGGCAGAGTAGGATATATATAGGTCTGTAGCAGTTTGGGTCAAGAGTGTGTCCCCCTTTGAAGAGGGGGATGACCGCAGCTGCTTTCCAATCTTTGCAAATCTGAGACGACACAAAAGAGAGGTTCAAATTGTTTGGGTACAGACATGGATAGTAGGACAGGACTCTGTAGGCTATCTTTGCAGTAGATTGCAACACCGCCCCCTTTGGCGGTTCTATCTTGGTGGAAAATGTTGTAGTTTGGGATGGGAATTTCTGAATTTTTGGTGTTCTTCCTACGCCAGGATTCAGATACAGCTGGAACATCCAGGTTGGCAGAGTGTGCTAAAGCAGTGAATAAAACAAACTTAGGGAGGAGGCTTCTAATGTTAACATGCATGAAACCAAGGCTATTACGGTTACAGAAGTTATCAAAAGAGAGCACCTGGAGAATAGGAGTGGAGCTAGGCACTTCAGGGCCTAGATTCACCTCTACATCACCAGAGGAAAAGAGGAGGAGTAGGATAAGGGTACGGCTAAAAGCAATGAGAATTGGTCTTCTAGAACCTCTGGAACAGATAGTAAAAGGAGGTTTCTGGGGCGATAAAATAGCTTCAAGGTATAATGTACAGACAAAGGTATGGTAGGATGTGAATACAGTGGAGGTAAACCTAGGTATTGAGTGATGATGAGAGAGATATTGTCTCTAGAAACATCATTGAAACCAGGAGATGTCATCGCATGTGTGGGTGGTGGAACTAATAGGTTGGATAAGGTATAGTGAGCAGGACTAGAGGCTCTACAGTGAAATAAGCCAATAAACACTAACCAGAACCGCAATGGACAAGGCATATTGACATTAAGGAGAGGCATGCTTAGTCGAGTGATCAAAAGGGTCCAGTGAGTAGTGAGGTTGGTTGGGGTAACGGCGATTCAGACAGCTAGCCGGGCCATCGGTAGTAAGCTAGCATAGGATGGAGGTCTGTTTTTAGCCACCTTGTGCATTTCCGTCGGTTGGATTAGTGGGGTTTAGTGTGGTAGAGGGGATCAATCCAATTTGCCAAAAAAATAGATATAGTTTTAGAGGCCCAAGAAAAAAGACAAACGTTCCGACAGTGCAGCAATATCTAACAAGTAATTTAACAATTCCACAACAACTACCTAATACACACACATCTAATGGAATAATAATTTGTACATATAAATATATGGATGAGCCCAACTTGCATAGACAAGATGCAATAGATGGTATAAAGTACAGTATATATGGGATGGGTAGTGCAAGGTAGGTAAACATCATTATTAAATTGGCATTAATCAAGTGAATAGTGATCCATTTGTTAGAGTGGCCGATGATTTTTCTCAAAGAGTGCAGTGTATAGTCAGAAAATCTGCTGTCTCAGCCACTGCCTGTCGCCAAGGGAGTACCCCAAGGCTCGGTCCTAGGCCCCACGCTCTTCTCAATTTACATCATCAACATAGCTCAGGCAGTAGGAAGCTCTCTCATCCATTGATATGAAAATGATGCAGTATTATACTCAGCTGACCCATCCCCAGATTTTGTGTTAAATGCTCTAAAACAAAGCTTTCTTAGTGTCCAACAAGCTTTCTCTACCCTTAACCTTGTTCTGAACACCTCCAAAACAAAGGTCATGTGGTTTGGTAAGAAGAATGCCCCTCTTCCCACAGGTGTTATTACTACCTCTGAGGGTTTAGAGCTTGAGGTAGTACCTCATACAAGTACTTGGGAGTATGGCTAGACGGTGCACTGTCTTTCTCTCAGCACATATCAAAGCTAAAGTTAAATCTAGACTTAGTTTCCTCTATCATAATCAAGGATGAAGCAGACTTGTGGAGGTCTTCAATTTTTTTCTGAGGTCTTGGCTGATTTCTTTTCATTTCCCATGATGTCAAGCAGAGGCACTGAGTTTGAAGGTAGACCTTGAAATGCATCCACAGGTACACTTCCAATTGACTCAAATTATGTCAATTAGCCTATCAGAAGCTTCTAAAGTCATGACATCCCTTTCTGGAAATTTCCAAGCTGTTTAATAGCACATTCAACTTAGTGTATGTAAACTTCTGACCCACTGGAATTGTGAATTATATATAAGTGAAATAATCTGTCTGAAAACAATTGTTAGAAAAATTACCTGTGTCATGCACACCTGTCACCATTTTCTCGCGCACCTGCGCCTCACCTGGACTCCATCACCTCATTCATTATCTTCCAGATATCTGTCAGTCCCTTTGGTTCTTTCCTCAGGTGTTATTGACTCTGTGTTATTGTCAGTGCGTTGTTGTTTCGTGTGAATTTTTTATTTTTTTTATTAAAACACTCACTCCCTGAACTTGCTCTCAGCTAACTCGTTACAGAATAATACCTCACCTAAGGGAAGCATCAGGGAGTTGTTTCTTTGTGCCAGAGTAATGACGTCGCATCCGGGAACTGCTACAGGCTCTCATGCCTCAACCAGATCGCCAGGCTCCCCTGCCTTAGCCGTCTCGTCAGACTCTCATGCCTCAACCAGATCGCCAGGCTCCCCTGCCTCAGCCGTCTCGTCAGACTCTCATGCCTCAACCAGATCGCCAGGCTCCCCTGCCTCAGCCGTCTCGTCAGACTCTCATGCCTCAACCAGATCGCCAGGCTCCCCTGCCTCAGCCGTCTCGTCAGACTCTCATGCTCAACCAGATCGCCAGGCTCCCCTGCCTCAGCCGTCTCGTCAGACTCTCATGCCTCAACCAGATCGCCAGGCTCCCTGCCTCAGCCGTCTCGTCAGACTCTCATGCCTCAACCAGATCGCCAGGCTCCCCTGCCTCAGCCGTCTCGTCAGACTCTCATGCCTCAACCAGAGGCTCCCAGGCTCAGACTCCATGCCTCAACCAGCCGCCTCAGCCATCTCGTCAGACTCTCATGCCTCAGCCAGATCGCAGGCTCCCCTGCCTCAACCGATCTGTAAGGTTCCCCTGCCTCAGCTGCGTGTCCTCTCCCCAAGTTCCAGATGCTCCTGTTTGTCCCCTTTGATGGCTTACTGCTGTTGGAGCCACGCGTCGGGAGGGGGTTACATATACTCCCTCTCCGGCCTCTAGGTCATCAGGCTCTGATTATCCCGCACACCTGTCACCATCGTCTTGTGCACCTGCGCCTCATGACACTCACCTGGACTCCATTATCTTCCCGATCTGTCACTTGTTTTTTAACACCTCAGGTGTTACTGACATGGTTTTCATGTAACGTGTTCATTGATAAAACACCAGGCTCAGCACCTGCCTCAGCAGTTGGGATATAATTGCAGAGTCAGAGCATTTGTTCCAAGACCAACAGTGTGATTATTGTAAAACTTTTGGACATGTTTCCTTGCAGAAGGGAGAGGCCGTTGTGGAAAAATCATATTTATTTTAAAAGTGATTAAAATGTGACATGTTGTAATTGTGGTGGGAACCATGAAGTTTGAAAGAGAATGCGGTGTCCAAAGTCAGGGCTGTCCAGAGCATTTAATATGCAGCAGCTGTTAAAAGGTTGAGGGTTCGAATGGTGCTCCTGATGAGCCCATGGTGGTGCATAGGCCTTCACTGAAGGCTGCAGGGGTTGCCGTTCAACAGCAGGACCCGGATATGTTAAAGGTTAAGAAGGTGGACTGTGGTGCTTATAGCTATGATGATTAATGGCACTGCCAAGGTGGAGAGGAAGTCCAGGGAAATAAATAACATTGCGGATGCGACAGAACAGTTCTTGGGACCTAGAGCCACAGCCATATCACCTCAGGACATCATGGAGATTTGAAGGAAGGAAGAAGCCTTTTGGGGTTTTGGTTTTGTTCATGTGGTTTTTGGTTTTATTTGGGGTAGATTAAGTTAGTTTTCAGCTTGTTTTTTTCAACCCTGTCCAGTTGGTGGCGGTACAATAACCTTTTTGGGTTGTAGTATAACCCCCAGAAGAAGAAGTCAGTGGGATTGTCCTGTTGAAAAACAAATGATAGTTCCACTGTTAAGATGCAAACCAGATGGGATGGTGTATCGCTGCAGAATGCTGTTGTAGCCATGCTGGTTAAGTGTGGCTACCACAGTGTCACTTTTTGGTTACTGCATGATTCCATATGTGTAAGCTCAGTTTTGACTATTATTCTACAATTTAGAAAATACAAAAAATAAAGAAACTCTGGAATGAGTAGGTGTCTGAACATTTGACTGGTACTCCAAAGTTAAAACAGCATTGCCTCAAGTGTCTCTTTGTCGAGGAGCAACACATGCGCTCCTTGAGTGACAGGGGAGGGGCTAGGTCTGTGCGGAAAGCAGCATCAGTCAAGTAGCTAAGTAAACAATACAAATCGGCGTTACATACGGCGTATCACATTTAACAAAACAAACATTCAAATACCATTATACAAGGTTATGGCCCCAGTATGTTTTCGTCCCAAATGGAACCTTATTTCCAATACTGTCCACTACTTTTTTTTATTGAATGTAATTTAACCTAGGCAGCCGCACCACCAGAGCCTATGAGCCCTGGTCGAAAGTAGTGCACTAAATGGATACATCCTATGACTGGGGTCTCTCTGGTCTTCTTTCTATGAATGAGGCTGGAGTACGGGGGGGGGGGTCTGTCTGTCTGTGGCTCTAGCTGGGTTTATTGGGTGACAGTGCAATTGATTTCTCTGTCTGGCCTTCCTCAGTTGGGAGCAGAGCAGCCACAGATGGCATGGTTAATGACTGAATCTGTCAGTGCAGAGCATCTATTTAAGTATCAGCATACGTTATACCAAATAAATCCAAGATCTTTCCCCAAATGAGACACAGCTCACTCTATGGGAAATAACACTAGCATTCCTATGCTATCCCTATGACAACATCTAGGTGTCTAAACATTCCAACAGAAATAAATCAGAAACACCACATCCTCTAGGAACCTCCTTGCCAACATGACCCAGTAGCATGAAGCACTGTACTTCAGATTCCCTGCTGTCTGTAAATACCAAATCAAAGCACAACCTCAGGTTGAAGCTAGAATCCTTTTGAATTATAAATGAATGATAAACAATCATTGATTCTTGAAGAAAACAACTTGAACCTACATCTTGCCAAATCATGAGCCCTGGTCGAAAGTAGTGAAAGACAGTGCAATTGATTTCTCTGTCTGGCCTTCCTCAGTTGGGAGCAGAGCACCCTTTGTTCTGGACCATGGCCACAGAGCTTGGTTCAACTATCATACGTTATACCAACCCCAAGAGACCAGGGTTCTGGTTCTGACTGTCTAAACATTCCTACACAGTTTTGTTTTGATTAGTTTAACTTTTAGAACAACGGATAGAGATGCCTCAGAGCTTGAAAATTCCTAATAACACAGTTTTGTTTTGATAGTGCAGCTTAGCCTAGAATCACCTTTGAAAATTCCTAATAACACACGTTAGTCATCACCTTTGTGCACAAAACATTCATGGGATAATTCAAATAATTGTCGCTGAGGCCGATTTGTTTTTCCATCACTCACAACCGAAGATATTGGTTGCAATGTGTGTCCATTGCAACCTGGATATAGACGTTCCATGAATCGGCGAATGAGAATGTGAGTCGAATGAGAAACTCAGTCTCCAGTTCTTATTATACCTCAGTACCCCATCAGAACTAAGCTTGTTTTACTCCAATGTTTGTAAGCAATTGTTACGGATACAGGTATCCTGTGTGTGAATGGCACGACAAATAAACAATGGGACTCAGGATCTTGTCACGGTATCTCGGTGCATTCAAATTGGCATCGATAAAATCCAATTGTGTTCATTGCTTATGTCTGCCCATACCATAACCCCACTGACACAAGCACTCTGTTCACAACATTGACATCAGCCAACCGCTCTCCCGAATGAAAATAAATGCTATCTGCCATCTGCCTGGTACAGTTGAAACTTAGAACCGAGATTAGTCCATAAAGAGCACACTTGAGGCATCTTTACAGACAGATTCGATTCCAGGCTGTATTTGATTGGGATAGGGGATTGGCCCAGCATTTTCACTTTGGTCATGTAAATAATAATGTGTTCTTAACTGACTTGCCTTGTTAAATAAAGTTAAATAATAATAAAATACACTCTACTCTAACAAACTATGTTTTTCGGTTAGGAACATCTACTTTGTGCATGACACAAGTCATTTATCCAACAAATCTTTACAGACAGATTATTTAATAGGGATAGGGGGAAGCATTTTCACTTTGGATGAATTGCGCGCCCATAGTGAACTGCCTCCTACTCTGTCCCAGATGCTAATATATGCATACTATTATTACTATTGGATAGAAAACACTGACGTTTCTAAAACTGTTTGAATTATGTCTGTGAGTATAACAGAACTCATATGGCAGGCAAACTTCCAAACAGGAAGTGGAAATTCTGGGGCTGGTTGATGTTAAACTCATTGTCTATTCACATCCCAGTAAGATATGGATCTGTTCGCACTTCCTATGACTTCCACTAGATGACAACAGTCAGTAGATTGTGGAATGAAGCCTCAAGTGTGATGTGGGGCCGGATGGCAGCTATTTATGTCAGTGGTATATCGCCATGCGTTCCATTACTCTGTAGACAAAAATGAACGCTCCGGTTGGAACGTTATTGGATATATATGATAACAACATCCTGAAGATTGATTCTCTACATAATTTGACCAGTTTATTCGACCTGGAATATAACTTTCTGAAGTTTTCATCCGAGTTCCCCATGCACCGGCACCAGCGTTTGGACATGTAAACTAAACGTGCTAGCAAAAGTAGCTAATTGGACACTAGTTTTGGACATTATCGAACAAAACAACAATTTATTGCGGAACTAGGATTCCTGGCACTGCATTCTGATGAAAGATCATCAAAGGTAAGGGAATATTTATGATGTAATCTCGTATTTCTGTTGACTCCAACATGGCAGAGAAATGTTGTGTACGCTGTCTCAGATTATTGCATGGTATGCTTTTTTCAACAAAAAAAATCTAATCTGACACAGAGGTTGCATTGAGAACAAGTATATCTCTAATTATATGTAAAACATGTATCTTTCATCAAAGTTTATGATGAGTATTTCTGTTATATGACGTGGCTCTGTGTAATTACTGCGGATATTTTGGAGGCATTTCTGAACATGGCGCCAATGTAAACAGAGATTTGTGGATATAAATATGCACATTATCGAACAAAACATAAATGTATTGTGTAACATGATGTCCTATGAGTGTCATCTGATGAAGATTATCAAAGGTTAGCGATTCATTTTATCTTTATTTCTGCTTTTGTGACTATCTTTGGCTGGGAAAAATGGCTGTGTTTTTTGGATTTGCTGGTGATCTAACATAATCATATGTTTTTTTCATTGTAAAGCATTTTTTTTTAAATTGGACATGATGGGTAGATTAACAAGATGTTTATCTTTCATTTGCTGTATTGGACTTGTTAATGTGTGAAAGCTACATATTTCCCAAAAATATTTTTGAATTTCCCATGCTGCCTTTTGTTAAGGGATTTATATGAATAATGACTAAATTATGTACACATTTAAATCAGAACTATAACTCAACAGAATACTACTATGTTACTGTGGATGTATGAATCTTATTATAATCATAATACTGAATGTAATGTGTGTTTTTGTCAAGAATTAGAACAAGGACTTTCTGTTCCTTGTTAGAAACGAATGGAGCTATCGTCAGACTGGCTGGAATGCTATGTTCCTTACAGGACATCCTGTGTCTACCCAGGGAGGGGAGATACCTTGGGCTAGTAGTAGATTCTTTAACAGGTGGCAGACAATGAGGGAAGGCTTGTGAACTATATTGCCATTGTATCTGAGAGGAGGAGAGACATTTATGACGAAATGTGATGTATATAAATCAATGTACATTGTATTATGACCAGAGCTCTCGAAAATAAACGCTACTGATTAATTATGAGACTGGTCTCTGTCCATTTTATGCAAATAAGTACCTTACAAATTCTTAGAAACAGACAGGGTTTTAATTGAACATATAGGAAATACATTCCTCTAACACCTTTTCAGCGGAATGTTGTGGGAGGGTTCCGCTAGCAGAACGTGTGTCCTAGACAGGTTAACTTATAATTCACTGTATCACAATTCCAGAGGGTGCGAAGTTTACATACACTAAGTTGACTGTGTCAATTGGAGGTGTACCTGTGGATGTATTTCAAGGCCTACCTTCAAACTCAGTGCCTCTTTGCTTGACATCATGGAAAAATCTAAAGAAATCAGCCAAGACCTCAGGAAAAAAATGGAGACCTCCACAAGTCTGATTCATCCTTGGGAGCAATTTCCAAACACCTGAAGGTACCACGTTCATCTGTACAAACAATGACCATTATGTTTTGACGAAAATGGCTTGCAAGCCAAAGAACACCATCCCAACTATGAAGCACGGGGGTGGCAGCCTCATGTTGTGGGGGTGCTTTGCAGGAGGGACTGGTGCACGCCAAAAAATCGATGGAATCATGAAACGGAAATTTATTTGGATATATTGAAGCAACATCTCAAGACATCAGTCAGGAAGTTAAAGCTTGGTCGCAAATGGGTCTTCCAAATGGACAATGACCCCAAGCATAATTCCAAAGTTGTGGCAAAATGGTTAAGGACAACAAAGTTAAGGTAGTGGAGTGGCCCTGAAGCCCCAAACTCAATCCTATAGACAATTTGAGGGCAGAGCTGAAAAAGTATGTGCGAGCAAGGAGGACAACAAACCTGACTCAGTTACACCAGCTCTGTCAGGAGGAATGGGCCAAAATTCACCCAACTTATTGTGGGAAGCTTGTGGAAGGCTACTCAAAACGTTTGACCGAAGTTGAACAATTTAAAGGCAATATTACCAATGCTGTCGTATCATTAAGGTGAAGACTATTTTATCTGTAACTATTATGACGTGATTAAACTAATCATTTGAATTTAATTAACTAGGAAGTTGGGGCACCACGGAAAATCTTCAGATTACAAAGTTAAAATTTTCCAAATATAAATCTTCAGATATTTTAATATCTGATCAATTAGTCTTCTATTAATGAATTATTCTTTACCTCTCATCAGTCTCATTCCAAACATTGTATAATTCTTTTTTATCTGCACGAACCCAGCCTAACCCATGTATCATCCATACACCGATTGGTGTAATCATTTACTTACAAACTAACTAAAGAATCACAGAAATGCATAACAAACAAACAGTAAATATTGGTTACTAACAATGATAGGGAAGTTATCCTAGTGGGCTAAACCGATATGACGGCTTGGTGGACAAAGGGAAGGGTGTGTGGACAGAGAGCAGGAAAGACCAAATGGCTTTCCTAGACAGTGGATAGTTATATTCATTTAAATGCTAATCTTCTGCACATGAACGCTCGCTCATTCGGGAATAATTGCAATCAATATATTTACGCCCATATGTTGTGGTTGTCTTCTCTGTTAGAATCGTCGGTCCGTCTGCTGGAGAGTCAGTTCATCAGAGAGTGGTTGTAGGTCTATCGGCAGCTCCTGATAGTGTCTGTTGTAAGGGTTATGTCAGGCGTCCATTCTTCTTAGAATAGATGTTTCGGCGGTTGTTGGCATTTAAATCCCAGGTTTACACAATTTATAGCTGCAGACTAGTAATTAGTATCTAAAGATTTGCTCTTATTCTGTAGGGATCGATAGTCTCAGACTTTAAACATTTCCATCCGTATAGCCAAATCACCACGTGGTATGGGTTTCTAGTCTTTGTATTCAAACCTGTGTCACCTGTGCCACCTCAGCATACACCGAGGTATGCGTGGTCTTAACTATTCGCAGTCACAGCTCACACTGTGGGCTTGCTTCGATTGAAGAGGATTTTCTTAGGAGGGGCTTTTATTCATAACAGTAGAAGAGGGCGGTTCCATGACACCAGATCATGTCTATGCTCATAGGGGCGTAGCCACTGACGAGTTAAACTTTACAGGGAATACAATTCTCTCAAAATTTAAAGGTTAACATCACATTACATAATTTCACAAAGAGTTTCAACTTTACTCATTCATTTGATAAAATAATTAGATGCAAACACCATAACTGAGAAATGTACACATTTAGAGATATAGTTGTGTGTTTCCTGTCCTTTGAGGTTACCAAATTAAACACACTCAACATAACTGTCCCTTAAGTGCCCATGGACCATTCCCACATTCTCACAAGTGGACATAGTGGGGCAAAAAAGTATTTAGTCACCAATTGTGCAAGTTCTCCTGCTTAAAAAGATGAGAGGCCTGTAATTCTCATCATAGGTACACTTCAACTATGACAGACAAAATGAGGGGAGAAAATCCAGAAAATCACATTGTAGGATTTTTTATGAATTTATTTGCAAATTATGGTGGAAAATAAGTATTTGGTCAATAACAAAAGTTTATCTCAATACTTTGTTATATACCCTTTGTTGGCAATGACAGAGGTCAAACGTTTTCTGTAAGTCTTCACAAGGTTTTTGCACACTGTTTCACACACAGAAAAACAGCCCCAAAGCATGATGTTTCCACCCCCATACTTCACAGTAGGTATGGTGTTCTTTGGATGCAACTCAGTATTCTTTGTCCTCCAAACACGACAAGTTGAGTTTTTACCACAAAGTTCTATTTTGGTTTCATCTGACCATATGACATTCTCCCAATCTTCTTCTGGATCATCCAAATGCTCTCTCCCAAACTTCAGATGGGCCTGGACATGTACTGGCTTAACTTCTTCGATATAGGGGGCGCTCTTTTAATTTTTGGATGAAAAACGTTCCCGTTTTAAACAAGATATTTTGTCACGAAAAGATGCTCGACTATGCATATAATTGACAGCTTTGAAAAGAAAACACTCTGATGTTTCCAAAACTGCAAAGATATTGTCTGTGAGTGCCACAGAACTGATGTTACAGAAAACAAACAGATAACAATACAATCAGGAAGTGCCGCATTTTTGGAAACCGCCTCATGGCAATGACTCCTTATATGGCTGTGGAGGAGCTAGGAGTCAGCTTACCTTTTCCACGTTTTCCCCAAGGTGTCTGCAGCATTGTGACATATTTGTAAGCATATCATTGGAAGATTGACCATAAGAGACTACATTTACCAGGTGGTCGCTTGGTGTCCTCCGTCGCAATTATTGCGTTATCTCCAGCTGCAGTATTTTTCCGTTTTCTTCTGATGAGAAGCCAGCTGCCACCACTGATAGATTATCGAATAGATATGTGAAAAACACCTTGAGGATTGATTCTAAACAACGTTTGCCATGTTTCTGTCGATATTATGGAGCTAATTTGGAAAAACGTTCGGCGTTGTAAGTGACTGCATTTTCGTTTTTTTTTTTAGCCAAACGTGATGAACAAAACGGAGCTATTTCTCTTACACAAATAATCTTTTTGGAAAAAATGAACATTTGCTATCTAACTGAGAGTCTCCTCATTGAAAACATCCGAAGTTCTTCAAAGGTATATTATTTTATTTGAATGCTTTTCTTGTTTCTGTGAAAATGTTGCCTGCTGAATGCTAGGCTTAATGCTATGCTAGGTTATCAATACTCTTACAAAAATGCTTGTGTAGCTTTGGTTAAAGCATATTTTGAAAATCTGATATGACAGTGTTGTTAACAAAAGTCTAAGCTTGTGTTTCAATGTATTTATTTCCTTTCATTTGCGATTTTCATGAATAGGAAACGTTGCGTTATGTTAATGAGCTTGAGGCTATGATTACGCTCCCGGATACGGGATTGCTCGACGCTAGAGGTTAAGCAGGGGGACATGTCTAGCACTGCAGGATTTGAGTCCCTGGCGGTGTAGTGTGTTACTGATGGTAGGCTTTGTTACTTTGGTCCCAGCTCTCTGCAGGTCATTCACTAGGTCCCCCCGTGTGGTTCTGGGATTTTTGCTCACCGTTCTTGTGATCGTTTTGACCCCACAGGGTGAGATCTTGCGTGGAGCCCCATATTGAGGGAGATTATCAGTGTTCTTGTGTGTCTTCCATTTCCTAATAATTGCTCCCACAGTTGATTTCTTCAAACCAAGCTGCTTACCTATTGCAGATTCAGTCTTTCCAGCCTGGTGCAGGTCTGCAATTTTGTTTCTGGTGTCCTTTGACAGCTCTTTGGTCTTGGCCATAGTGGAGTTTGGAGTGTGACTGTTTGAGGTTGTGGACAGGTGTCTTTTATACTGATAACAAGTTCAATCAGGTGCCATTAATACAGGTAACGAGTGGAGGAGAGAGGAGCATCTTAAATAAGAAGTTACAGGTCTGTGAGAGCCAGACATCTTGCTTGTTTGTAGGTGACCAAATACTTATTTTCCACCATAATTTGCAAATAAATTCATTAAAAATCCTACAATATGATTTTTTTTTCTAATTTTGTCTGTCATAGTTGAAGTGTACCTATGATGAAAATTACAGGCCTCTCATCTTTTTAAGTGGGAGAACTTGCACAATATGTGGCTGACTAAATACTTTTTGCCCCACTGTATAGTTTCATTTTCCCATTTTGGGTACTTAGGAGATCGGCCACATTAAATCTTTTGTTCACTCTGTGGTCTCTCTCTCTCTCTGCATGAAAAGGGGGAGAGTGTCTCCGCCAGGAATTTACGACCTGAGATAACATTACCTGGATTTCAGAGAGAGGTGAGAGAGGGGGAAGCTACGATCTACACCCAGAAAGGGCCACTTCATGACACGGGTCAAGACCCTGGTGAGGACGATGAGCACGCAGATGAGCTTCCCTGAGATGGTTTCTTAAAGTTTTTGCAGAAATTATTCAGTTGTGCAAAGCCACAATTTCAACAGCTGTCCGGGTGGCTGGTCTCAGACCATCCCGCAGGTGAAGAGGCTGCATGTGGAGGTCCTGGGCTGGCGTGGTTACACTTGGTCTGCAGTTGAGACTAGTTGGACGTACAGTATTTCCAAATTCTCTAAAACAACATTGGAGGCGGCTTATGGTTGACAAATTAACATTAAATTATATATTACTCATAACAATTCATTAAATAGTTATCTGGGGCACCACGGGAAAAGTTTATTTATAGTGTTACCGTTTCCCAAATTAACTCAAGAATTTAAGAATATCTCAACATACTATTCATCATCCATCAATCATTTGCTCATATTTCAGTCGCATTCTGAATGTCGTAATATCCTATAATCTGCACGAACCCCCCAAAAATGTCTTAATTATTTATTTACTAGAGTGAAATGAAATAATCACACAGAAATACATAAACACACACACAGATTATACATTGATTATTACATAATGCAATGAAAAGTCCTTTGTGGACTAACCCGATATGACAGATTGACAGATTGAAAGGGGTGAGGAAAGAAAGACAAAGGAATTCAACTATCGTACATACAGTTTAATAATACGCTTATCGTAAATGTGGATATTTAGCACCCTAACAACCGCTCATTCGGATTTAGAAATGCAAAGTACATATTTACGCTTGTATGTCCTTGTTGTTTCTCTCTCTGTTGAAATCGCCCGGTCAGTCTATGACGAATTGTTTGACAGAAAGTCTCTGGTTGTGTAAGTCTCTGGTTGTCCACCAGAGATCACCATGTCCTTTGTAGTTGTGGTAGGTGTCCTTTTTCTGCAAGTGTTTGTAAGAATGAATACATCAGACATACCAGTGGTCGTTTGATAGAGAAATGTTATTCTTTCCTCGTCTTTGGTTTATTTTCCTAGGCTACATTACATGCAGAGCTACAGGAGGTGCATGTCTAGTCCTCTTCTTTGTTGAGTTTCAGAGGGTATTACCTTTTTCTGGTCTGGTAGAGTCTAACCATTTTACACGTGTAGCCACAGCTCCACGCTTTCTGGTCTCGTAGTTTTAAACCATTTTACACACCAGTAGCAACCCAACAATGTACAGATCTCATGTAAATTTGTTTGGAGTCCTTTTATAAGCACTCCACTGCCTACAATGGAAAAAGGGGTGTTCCATCCTTATGGCATAATGTCTGTGGACAAGTGGGCGTGGTTACTGACTGGATAAAACATTACATGAAAACAATCTAATTTAGAAGGCTAAATTCACATGCTGACACACTCCAGCCACATGAGGTCTTGCATTAGGAGGAACCCAGGGCCAACCGCACCAGCATATGGTCTCACAAGGGGTCTGAGGATCTCATCTCGGTACCTAATGGCAGTCAGGTTACCTCTGGCGAGCACATGGAGGGCTGTGCGGCCCCCCTAAAAAATGCCACCCTACACCATGACTGACTCACCACCAAACCGGTCATGCTGGAGGATGTTGCAGGCAGCAGAACGTTCTCCACGGCGTCTCCAGACTCTCTCACGTCTGTCACGTGCTCAGTGTGAACCTGCTTTCATCTGTGAAGAGCACAGGGCGCCAGTGGCGAATTTGCCAATCTTGGTGTTCTCTGGCAAATGCCAAACGTCCTGCACGGTGTTGGGCTGTAAGCACAACCCCCACCTGTGGATGTCGGGCCCTCATACCACCCTCATGGAGTCTGTTTCTGACCGTTTGAGCACACACATGCACATTTGTGGCCTGCTGGAGGTCATTTTTCAGGGCTCTGGCAGTGCTCCTCCTTGCACAAAGTGGAGGTAGCGGTCCTGCTGCTGGGTTGTTGCCCTCCTACGGCCTCCTCCACGTCTCCTGATGTACTGGCCTGTCTCCTGGTAGCGCCTCCATGTTCTGGACACTACGCTGACAGACACAGCAAACCTTCTTGCCACAGCTCGCATTGATGTGCCATCCTGGATGAGCTGCAATACCTGAGCCACTTGTGTGGGTTGTAGACTCCATCTCATGCTACCACTAGAGTGAAAGCACTGCCAGCATTCAAAAGTGACCAAAACATCAGCCAGGAAGCATAGGAACTGAGAAGTGGTCTGTGGTCCCCACCTGCAGAACCACTCCTTTATTGGGGGTGTCTTGCTAATTGCCTATAATTTCCACCTGTTGTCCATTCCATTTGCACAACAGCATGTGATTTTTTTTGTCAATCAGTGTTGCTTCCTAAGTGGACAGTTTGATTTCACAGAAGTGTGATTGACTTGGAGTTACATTGTGTTGTTTAAGTGTTTCCTTTATTTTTTTGAGCAGTGTATATATTCTGAAAGCTATTAAGCGGGGGAGGTCTGGCTATTTGTTTACATACAAATCAAAGTTTATTTGTCACGTGTGCCAAATACAACAGGTGTACAGTGAAATGCTTACCTACAGGCTCTAACCAATAGTGCAAAAAAGGTATTAGGTGAACAATAGGTAAGTAAAGAAATAAAAACAACAGTAAAAAGACAGTGAAAAAAAGTAGCGAGGCTTCATACAGACACCAGTTAGTCAGGCTGATTGTAGTGATATGTAGATGTAGATATGGTTAAAGTGACTATGCATATGATGAACAGAGAGTAGCAGTAGCGTAAAGAGGGGTTGGGGGAGGCACACAATGCAAATAGTCCGGGTTGCCATTTGATTACCTTTTTGTCCTAGACTTGGCACTCAGGTACAGCTTTCCATGCGGTAGTAGAGAGAACAGTCTATGACGGGGGTGGCTGGGGTCTGACTATTTTTTGGGCCTTCCTCTGACACCTCCTGGTGTAGAGGTCCTGGATGGCAGGCAGCTTAGCCCCAGTGATGTACTGGGCCGTACGCACTACCCCCTGTAGTGCCTTGCGGTCGGAGGCCGAGCAATTGCCATACCAAGCAGTGATGCAACCAGCTCTCAATGCTGCAGCTGTATAACCTTTTGAGTATCTCAGGACCTATGTCAAATATTTTAGTTTCCTGAGGGGAAATAGGCTTTGTCGTGCCCTCTTCACGACTGTCTTGGTGTGTTTAGACCATTCTAGTTTGTTGGTGATGTGGACAGCAAGGCACTTGAAGCTCTCAACCTGCTCCTACACCACGTTGATGAGAATGGGGGCGTACTCGGCCCTCCTTTTTCTGTAGTCCACAATCATCTTAGCCAAATACATTTAAAATCAGTTTTTCACAATTATTGACATTTCATCCAAGTGAAAATCCTCTGTCTTAGGTCAGTTAGGATCCCCACTTTATTTTAAGAATGTTAAATGTCAGAATAATAGTATAGAGTGATTTTTCAGCTTTTATTTCTATCACATTCCCAGTGGGTCAGAAGTTTACATACACTCAATTAGTATTTGGTAGTATTGCTTTTAAATAGTTGAACTTGGATCAAACGTTTCTGCTTTCCTTCCACAAGCTCACACAATAAATTGGGTGGATTTTGGCCCATTCCTCCTGACAGAGCTGGTGTAACTGAATCAGGTTTGCACATGCTTTTTCAGTTCTGACCACAATATTCTATAGGATTGAGGTCAGGGCTTTGTGATGGCCACTCCAATATCTTGACTTTGTTGTCCGTAAGCCATTTTGCCAACAACTTTGGAAGTATGTTTGGGGTCATTGTCCATTTGGAAGACCCGTTTGCGACCAAGCTTTAACTTTGTGACTGATGTCTTGAGATGTTGCTTCAATATATCCACATAATTCCCCCCTCATGATGCCATCTACTTTGTGAAGTGCACCAGTCCCTCCTGCAGCAAAGCACCCCCACAACATGATGCTGCCACCCCCGTGCTTCATAGTTGGGATGGTGTTCTTCGGCTTGCTAGCCTCCTCCTTTCCCCCCCAAACATAACAATGGTCATTATGGCCAAACAGTTCTATTTTTGTTTCATTAGTCCAGAAGACATTTCTCCAAAAAGTATGATCTTTGTCCCCATGTGCAGTTGCAAACCGTAGTCTGTCTTTTTTATGGTGGTTTTGGAGCAGTGGCTTCTTCCTTGCTGAGCAGCCTTTCAGGTTATGTCGATATAGGACTCGTGTTACTGTGGATATAGATGCTCCAGCATCTTCAGAAGTTCCTTTGTTGTTGTTCTGGTATTGATTTGCACTTTTCGCACCAAAGTATGTTAATCTCTAGGAGACAGAATGCGTCTCCTTCCTGAGCGGTATGACGGCTGCGTGGTCCCATGGTGTTTATACTTGGTACTATTGTTTGGACAGATGAACGTGGTACCTTCATGCATTTGGAAATTGTTCCCAAGGATGACCCAATTTGTAAGTCGCTCTGGATAAGAGCGTCTGCTAAATGACTTAAATGTAAATGTAAATGAACCAGACTTGTGGAGTTCTACAAAAAAAATTCTGGGGTCTTGGCTGATTTCTTTAGATTTCCCCATGATGTCAAGCAAAGAGGCACTGAGTTTGAAGGTAGGCCTTGAAATACATCCACAGGTGCACCTCCAATTGACTTAAATGATATCAATATCAATTAGCCCATTAGAAGCTTCTAAAGCCATGACACCAATTTTCCAAGCTGTTTAAAGCACAGTCATCTTAGTGTATGTAAACTTCTGACCAACTGGAATTGTGACACAGTGAATTATAAGTGAAATAATCTGTCTGTAAGCAATTGTTAGAAAAATGAGTGGTCATGCACAAAGTAGATGTCCTAACCGACTTGCCAAAACTATAGTTTGTTAACAAGAAATTTGTGGTGTGGTTGAAAAATGAGTTTTAATGACTCCAACCTAAGTGTATGTAAACTTCCGACTTCAACTGTAGAACTGACAGAGATGCTGTACATTCAGAGACTGAGGCCAGGCCTACTATAATGAGTATTGTGGCAGTGTCTGGCCTTGGTTTCAGCTAGGGTAAGCATCCCTCTGCCTTTTTTATATGAGACACAATCTGACCAAATGTATTGTTTTGTCACTGTATGTCTATTTTGGGGCGGCAGGGTAGCCTAGTGGTTAAAGCGTTGGACTAGTAAACGGAAGGTTGCAAGTTCAAACCCCCGAGCTGACAAGATACAAATCTGTCGTTCTGCCCCTGAACAGGCAGTTAACCCACTGTTCCTAGGCCGTCACTGAAAATAAGAATTTGTTCTTAACTGACTTGCCTAGTAAAATAAAAAATATATAAAAAAATGCCTCTCCACTAGCTAATTGCACAATTGTGAACTATTGCAGAGTCAAACAATGGGCACAGAGGGCTTTCCACCAAGGTAAAGTAAACATTTTGTTCAAGGATATCTGAAATAACAGATGAGTCAAAAAAAATCATGTGCATGTGAAAAGATAGTCAGATACAAATTCTCCAGAGATAGAACCCCCAAATAAACAAACACAGCCAGTGATTTATTCACCTCCTACATCCCCTCTGCATATCCAGGTCTCAGGCATTGCATTAGGGAATGATCTGATTGAATAAAAGTTGTTATTTTTTCTAATTCTAATTTACCCCATGGCCAGCTTTACCCCATGGCCATTATTCTTTCAACTGACAATTTGTAAGCAGCAGTTGGTGTTTAAAGTATCGTCCAGACTTTCCTCAACCCTGAGGTACTGCGGCAGACGATTACATCTAAACAAAACACCCACAGTCAATAAGACGATACATTGAGTTTCTCCACCAGTCCATACTCCTCAGGGGGCGGCACGTAGCCTAGTGGTTAGAGTGTTGGGTCAGTAACCGAATGGTTCCTGGATCAAATCCCTGAGCTGACAAGGTCAAATCTGCGGTTCAGCCCCTGAATCAGGCATTTAACCCACTGTTTCCCAGTAGGCCGTCATTGTAAATAAGAATTTGTTCTTAACTGACTTGCCTAGGTAAATAAAGGTTAAAACATATATTTCTTTAAGCTACAGCTCCTCTCTGTGCTAGCTAGTAGCACAAAGTTTACCTGTGGCTTTCTGCTTGTCTAGTTGTCCTAGCTAGAACCTCTGTGTGTGAGGACAAGTACATCGATCTTAACACAGAGTTGTGTTAGACATCTCTGTCAAATCTGTCACCGCAAGTCTCCTCTGATGTCATCAGACTGCAGGCTTGTCGGGGTGACAAAAGGACAAGTTCCATTTCAACAAGGAAACAACATGCAGATGTCTCTACAAGAGAGTGAGTTAAAGAGACAGAAAGATAGAAAGAGAGCGAAAAGAGAGACAGAGCAACAGAGAGAGAAGCCTACCTTTGGCTGTGATGGCAGGCTGCTCCCCCAGCAGCAGCTTTAGTCTCTTGGCGTGGATTTTGCCTTGGTAATGTGACTGTGCCACCACTGCTGAGGTGAAGGACATGTTACACAGCGTGCAGCACTTGTTCTTGTCCACGTCTCCCTCCTCACTTCCCTGCAAAACACACACACATACACACAGGTTCAGTCAACAAGGCTATCAGCAAAAATTGAGTAACCGAGAAAAAAACATCACTGTTTAAAGGAAGTAGATTTTATTTTTTCACTGGAAGCTTTTGTTAAATGAACTGTGTGGTCAAATGCGGGTCATTTTTCAGGGGGAAAATCCCTCAAATGTAATATTGTTCTAGATGTGACCCCCAACCCCATATGATTCATCACTGTGTGTGGTGTAGTGTACTCTGCGTGAGGGTGAACTATAACCCTGCACCAGCAAATACTCCCCAAACCCTGTATGTTAGAGCCACATGGTGCGTAGGGGGAAGCTGTACATTTAGCAGCACATCAGTAAGCTCCACACGCCACAGTTCGTAGGGACAAGAGCAATCAACACTCCTCGTGGGCTTAATCATTTCGTTCTTGGTGGGATGCAAATGGAGGCATTTCAGAAGTTGTATGGAATATAAGAAAATGGGGAGTGATGGGATGGAGGACCTCTCCCTGAAACTGCATCTGTGCTGCCTCCCTGCCTGATGCAGAAACACATTATACTGACACAGAGAGAGTGAGCGAGCGAGCGAGCACCTGGCTGCCAGACTGTGGGAGATGGATGCAGCCATTTCTACCAGGAAGCTATCCCACCAGGCGGCTTAAAGACAGGCTGATAGTCCAGAAGAAAAACGATCAAAACTTCAGACCGTAATCATTCTGATTTAAGTTCACTTTCTTGTGTTGTGAAGGTGCTATTACATTTTAAAGGTCTAACGCAGCAGTTTTTTTTATCTTAATATCAAATCAGTTCTGGGTAACAATTAAGTGCCTAGCTTCTTAGCAAAGAGCAATTTCTCCAGCAAGAATTTAGCTAGGACTGTCTGGTAGTGGTCTAAGTGGGGAGGGGAAAACTGAAAACTAGCTGTTATTGGCAGAGAGGTTTGGAACACTCTTTCTACTTGGTCAATTAAGTAATTGACCACCTGGTGATGTCACCAGGTAGCCCAAAACTCAATCCCACAACAACAGGATGAAATTCCAGGCAGATTATTATTCCAACCTCACTGTGTGGAAATGCACTGAGTCTATCAAACATTAGGAACACCTTCCTATTGAGTTGCACCTCCTCCCTCCCCCTAATGCTAGCCCATGTTGACTCCAATGCTTCTCACAGTTTTGCAAAGTTGGCTAGTTGTCCTTTTGGTGGTGGACCATTCTTGATACACGCTGAAAACGGTTGAGCGTGGAAAACCCCAGTAGCGTTGCAGTTCTTTACACAAACTAGCACTTACAGTACTACACTGTTCAAATGCACTTAAATGTTTTGTTGTACCCATTCACCCTCTGAATGGGACACAAACACAATCCATGTCTCAACTGTCTCGAGGCTTAAAAATCCTTCTATAACCTCTTGATACTCCCCATCCCGGATCCGGGATCGTGAATAAAGCCTCAGGCTCATTAGCATAACGCAACGTTAACGATTTCTGAAAATCGCAAATAAAATGAAAATAATGCGCCTGCTCTCAAGCTTAGCCTTTTCTTAACCTCTTGAAACTCTAGGGGCGCTATATCATTTTTGGATAAAAAGACGTGCACGTTTTAAGCGCAATATTTTGTCACAAAAAGATGCTCGACTATGCATATAATTGATAGCTTTGGAAAGAAAACACTCTGAGGTTTCCAGAACTGCAAAGATATTCTCTGTGCGTGCCCTAGAACGTGAGCTACAGGCAAAACCAAGATGAAACGGCATCCAGGAAATCAGCAGGATTTTTGAGGCTCCGTTTTCCATTGTCTCCTTATATGGCTGTGAATGCGAGAGGAATGAGCCTGCCCTTTCTGTCGTTTCCCCAAGGTGTCTGCAGCATTGTGACGTATTTGTAGGCATATCATTGGAAGATTGACCATAAGAGACCACATTTACCAGGTGTCCGCCCGGTGTCCTGCGCCGAAATTGGTGCGCAAACCTCAGCTGCAAGTATTTTTCCATGGAATTCAGAGAAGAAAGCAGGCTTCCACGAACGATATATCAATGAAGAGATATGTGAAAAAACACCTTGAGGATTGATTCCAAACAACGTTTGCCATGTTTCGGTCGATATTATGGAGTTAATTCGGAAAAAGTTTGACATTGTTGGTGACTGAATTTTCGGTTCGTTTCAGTAGCCAAATGTGATGTACAAAACGGAGCGATTTCTCCTACACAAAGATTCTTTCAGGAAAAACTGAACATTTGCTATGTAACTGAGAGTCTCCTCATTGAAAACATCCGAAGCTCTTCAAAGGTAAATTATTTTATTTATTTGGTTATCTGGTTTTTGTGAAAATGTTGCGTGCTAAATGCTACTCAAAATGCTAAGCTAGCTTAGCATACTCTTACACAAATTAGTGAATTGCTATGGTTTAAAAGCATATTTTGAAAATCTGAGATGACAGTGATGTTAAGAAAAGGCTAAGCTTGAGAGCAGGCGCATTATTTTCATTTTATTTGCGATTTTCAGAAATCGTTAACATTACATTATGCTAATGAGCTTGAGGCTATAACTGTATACAGGTTTTTTTCATAGCCAAACGTGAACAAAACGGACCATTTTGTCCTACACAAATAATATTTTTTGGAAAAACTGAACATTTGCTATCTAACTGAGAGTCTCCTCATCGAAAACATCTGAAGTTCTTCAAAGGTAAATGATTTTATTTGAATGATTTTCTTGTTTTTGTGAAAATGTTGCTGGCTGAATTCTAGGCTTATAGCTATGTTAGCAATCAATACTCTTACACAAATGCTTGTTTAGCTATGGTTGAAAAGCATATTTTGAAAATCTGAGATGACAGTGTTGTTAACAAAAGTCTAAGCTTGAGAGCAAATATATTTATTTCATTTCATTTGCGATTTTCATGAATCGTTAACGTTGCGTTATGCTAATGAGCTTGAGGCTATAAATAGAATCCCGGATCCGGGATTGCGCGACGCAACAGGTTAACCTCTTGAAACTCCCCATCCCGGATCCGGGATTGTGATAAGCCTCAGGCTCATTAGCATAACGCAACGTTAACGATTTCTGAAAATCGCAAATAAAATTAAAATAATGCGTTTGCTCTCAAGCTTAGCCTTTTCTTAACAACACTGTCATCTCAGATTTTCAAAATATGCTTTTGAACCATAGAAATTGACTAATTTCTGTAAGAGTATGCAAAGCTATCATAGCATTTTGTGTAGCATGTAGCACGCAACATTTTCACAAAAGCCAGATAACCAAATAAATAAAATCATTAACCTTTGAAGAGCTTCTGATGTTTTCAATGAGGAGACTCCCAGCCACATACCAGATGCGCAGTGTTTCCTGAAAGCGTCTGTGTGTAGGAGAAATCGTTCCGTTTTCTACATTGCGCCTGGCTACCGAAACGAACCGAAAATGCAGTCACCTACAACGTGAAACTTTTTCCGGATTAACTACATAATATCGACCGAAACATGGCAAACGTTGTTTGGAATCAATCCTCAAGGTGTTTTTTCACATATCTCTTCATTGACATGCAGTTCGTGGAAGCTTGCTTCTCTCTTTTCTCCCATGGAAAAATTCTGGCAGGTGACTTTTGCGCACCAATTTCGGCGCAGGACACCGGGCGGACACGTGGTAAATGTGGTCTCTTATGGTCAATCTTCCAATGATCTGCCTACAAATACGTCACAATGCTGCAGACACCTTGGGGAAACGACAGAAAGGGCAGACTCATTCCTCTTGCGTTCACAGCCATATAAGGAGATCATGAAAGACAGAGCCTCAAAAATCCTTGTCATTTCCTGGATGCCAAGTCATCTTGGTTTTGCCTGAAGCTCACGTTAAAGGGCACGCACAGAGAAGATATTTGTATTTCTGGACACGTCAGAGTGTTTTCTTTCGAACAGTAGCAATTATATGCATAGTCGAGCATCTTTTTGTGACAAAATATCTTGTTTAAAACGGGAACGTTTTTCTTCCAAAAATGAAATTGCGCCACCATAGGTGTAAGAGGTTAACAACAGTGTCATCTCAGATTTTCAAAATATGCTTTTGAACCATAGCAAATCACTAATTTGTGTAAGAGTATGCTAAGCTAGCTTAGCATTTTGAGTAGCATTTAGCACGCAACATTTTCACAAAAACCAGATAACCAAATAAATAAAATAATTTACCTTTGAAGAGCTGCGGATGTTTTCAATGAGGAGACTCTCAGTTACATAGCAAATGTTCAGTTTTTCCTGAAAGAATCTTTGTGTAGGAGAAATCGCTCCGTTTTGTACATCACATTTGGCTACCGAAACGAACCGAAAATTCAGTCACCAAAACGTCAAACTTTTTCCGAATTAACTCCATAATATCGACCGAAACATGGCAAACGTTGTTTAGAATCAATCCTCAAGGTGTTTTTTCACATATCTCTTCATTGATATGCAATTCGTGGAAGCCTGCTTTCCCCTCAGAATCGCATGGAAAAATACCAGCAGCTGAAAAAGACGCACCAATTTTGACGGAGGACACCGGGCGGACACCTGGAAAATGTAGTCTCTTATGGTCAATCTTCCAATGATATGCCTACAAATACGTCACAATGCTGCAGACACCTTGGGGAAACGACAGAAAGGGCAGGCTCATTCCTCTCGCATTCACAGCCATATAAGGAGACAATGGAAAACGGAGCCTCAAAAATCCTGCTGGTTTCCTGGTTGCCGTTTCATCTTGGTTTTGCCTGTAGCTCCCGTTCTAGGGCACCCACAGACAATATCTTTGCAGTTCTGGAAAATTCAGTGTTTTCTTTCCAAAGCTATCAATTATATGCATAGTCAAGCATCTTTTTGTGACAAAATATCTTGTTTAAAACGGGAACGTTTTTCATCCAAAAATGAAATTGCGCCCCCCAGAGTTTCAAGAGGTTAACTGGTCTCCTCCCCTTCAGCTACACTCATTGAAGTGGATTTAACAAGTGACATCAATAAGGGGATCATAGTTTTCACCTAGTCAGTCTATGTCATGGAAAGAGGTGTTCATAATGTTTGGTATGCTCAGTGTATATAAAACAGGAAAACACGTTTGACTGCATAGGGCCTTTAACAGTCACAAACATATTTAACTTGTTTTGCTTGCTGGAGCCAGACAGTTTACATTTTAGACACAAAAGCATTCCTCATATGCATTTCCCTCGTATAGTACAGAATGTATGCATAATACGCTGCACTGCACTGAAAGGAATCTTAAAGAGCCATATGATGGATGAGCCCATCTCCTTCTGTGACTAAAACCCAAAGCTTGTTTTCAGGTATTCCCCATGGTTCCATCTCCCTGCGAAGTGGAGAACATGGCAGTAGTGGGTAGTGATCTGGCTACAGCACAGCACACTGACACAACGCTGTGCTTTAAAGGCACAGTCACACGTTACATGACACCAATACAAAACACTCCTCTATACATAGCCTTGACATGCAATTCCCCGTACTACTGAGCCGAACAGAACAGATCGGATCCTTGATGGTGCACTGCAGTGTGATGTAGGCCTAGGGTCTGCAGGCTTGCGAGAGACGGCGTGTGGATGTGCCCCAAATGTGACTCTTTTCAGGAAACGAGGCATATGTTGCACGCCACTACTTCACATGAGAAGCATTTGAACATAAACATGTATTTTTCGGTGCAGAAATGCCTTCTGGAACATGTGAACTTTCATTCAATCCATAAATATTTATCCAATTGTTAAATTACAAGCCTAATTGGTTTAGCCAAGGAAAAAGTCAGGAACCTTCCCACTAGCCATGATTGGTCGAGATAATGTATAGGCTGGACATGCCGGGAGATGAGTTTGGATTGGTCTGCCATGTAGCATGTCTATAACGTGAGCTGTTCAGTTTGAAATATATAATGTTAACCATCGAGAACTACAAACGTTTTGCTACTTTTCTCTTCAACATTGATGCCCTGAATTTAGCAGGCACTATCGACAGATCAGTAGGAAAAAATGATGGGTTACTTACCTGCAATGCTCAGTGTGAACCGGAGTGACTTGACACAAAGCTGGCCAAACAAGATGTAGCTACAAACAAAACGGAGTTAAAACCTGTTAGAGATCGGGCTACTTTTTTCAACATTCTGTTAAAAATCGCGCAACATTTCAACGTCCTGCTACTCATGCCAGGAATATAGTATATGCATATGATTTAGTATGTGTGGATAGAAAACACTCTGAAGTTTCTAGAACTGGTTAAATGATGTCTGTGACTATAACAGAAAGTGTTTCGTGGTCAAAATCGCAAGGAAACCTGATCACAAAATCGACGAAGAAAAAATCAATCCGCCAGTATCTGTATTGTCTATTGCAAGGTTTAATAGATAGCGACCGGCTTACAGTTCCAACAGCTTCCACACGATGTCGCCAGTGTTGTGAATTCTATGCAGTTAAATCCTTGGTCATATGATTAATAGGCACATCCTCTCTTCGGGTACTCAGCAGGAAGAAATGGAAGGGGGAAAATGGACTACGTTTTCCAAACTTGCTCCTATTGAATACAGATCGCTCCGTGATCAATTTGATCGTTTATTAACGTTTACTAATAACTAAAGTTGGATTACAGAAGTAGTTTGAAGTGTTTTGTCAAAGTTTATAGGCAACTTTTTTAATTTAAAAAAATAACGTTGCGTTTAGAAACAGTGTTTTTCCTGGATCACACAGTCTTCATAAATGGACATTTTGGGTATACAAGGACCGATTTAATCGGAAAAAAAAGACCCAAGTGTGATGTTTATGGGACATATAGGAGTGCCAACAAAGAAGCTCGTCAAAGGTAATGAATGTTTTATATTTTATTTCTGCGTTTTGTGTAGCGCCGGCTACGCTAATTCTTTTGTTTACGTCCCCTTCAGGTATTTCGGGGTGTTGCATGCTATCAGATAATAGCTTCTCATGCTTTCGCCGAAAAGCATTTTAAAAATCTGACTTGTTGGCTAGATTCACAACGAGTGTAGCTTCAATTGTGTACCCTGCATGTGTGTTTTAATGAACGTTTGAGTTTTAACGAGTGCTATTAGCATTTGGCGTAGTGCATTTGCATTTATTGTTGGCAAGGTGGGACGCTAGCGCGTCGGGTTGCCCAGAGAGGTTAACTGAGGACAGCGCCACGCATACAAAAGCATGAAAAACATGTTTCAACCAGGCAGGTGCACCACGAAAGTCAGAAATAGCGATATAATAAATGCCTTACCTTTGATGATCTTCTTCTGTTGGCACTCCAAAAGGTCCCAGATACATCACAAATGGTCCTTTAATTCGACAATGTCATTCTTTATATCCATAAAAACTCAGTTTAGCTGGTGCGCTTCAGTCAATAATCCACCCAGTTTCCCCCATCAAAATGCATACAAAATGATTCCCAAACGTTACTAAATAAACTTTTCCAAACAAGTCAAACAACGTTTATAATCAAACCTTAGGTACCCTAATACATAAATAAACAATACAATTTAAGATGGAGAATCGTTAGGGTCTTTACCGGAGAAAAATACCAAAGAACGCACTCTCTTCCACGCGCTTGGAAACACTACAGCCAAAATGGGAGCCACCTAGAAAAACTACAATTTCTGGCAAATTTTTCAAAAACCAGCATGAAACTCTTTCTAAAAAGACTGTTGACATCTAGTGGAAGCCCTAGGAACTGCAATCTGGAAGGATTTTGCCTTATAATAAAAGTGACAGCCATTGAAAACAGTAGTGGGCTGAATTTTTGGGGGGGGAGATGGTTTGTCCTCTGGGTTTTGCCTGCCATATTAGTTATGCTATACTCACAGAAATAATTTTAACAGTTTTAGAACCTTTAGCGTGTTTTCTATCCAAATCTACCATTATATGCATATCTAAGCTTCTGGGTCTGAGTAACAGGCAGTTTACTTTGGGCACGCTTTTCAATCCGGACGTGAAAATATTGCCCCCTACCCAAGAGGTTAAATGGTTCCAGTCTGCCATGAAGCATTCATCCATGTATACATGTAAGAGGGTAGCTACATTTTCCAGATATGTTTAAATTTAGTCAGAAAGTAATTTTTATTGCAAGTTAAAGCATACTGTTAGTTAGCTAGCAAACATTAGCTTGTAGAAATCTGTGTAGTAATATTATTTGAATCAGAAATACATTTGCATTCCTAGTTATAGCCTATAGTTAGTTAACATTGAACCTAGTTTGTTAGCTTTAGCTACCTGCAGATTCATACTACAGCTATGACAGTGTTTGTATTTGTAGTAGTATGAGTTGGGGTTATGCCGGTTAATTGTTTGTAGCTAGGTAGCTAGCTAGCTACATGTCTAAACAAAACACTCCGGCCAGATTATTAGATGACCCATCAAATTAGCAGGTGTGTCTGGGGGTGATTACGGACATCAATTGTATTTCATGAACATGTGTACATGTCTAGACAATAGTGACCCATCCACTTAGCTAGATGTGGGTGAGGGGTGGTTATAGCATTTCCTTCACATGACCCATCATTAGCGTCATCTAATAACAATCAAATATTTATCAAATAATTTTATCTGGACACTTTCTGTTTTTGATATTGGTACTATGCAAGCTCTATCACTGTCCCATTTAAACCTTCTGTATCCTGTGCATGTGACAAATAAACATAGATTTTATTTGATATAGCATGTGTTTACCACATGGCCGCACATGTGAATCCTTAAAGACATGGGTGGGACTTAGGCTTCAGAGGGTGTAAACTATGCTAAATGGGTGTAGACAAAGAAGGGCTCTCCAGTGGGTGTACCAAAACATTCAAGGCCATTTTCTCAAAAGTGGTGTTCCAAGTCTATCAACTTTCTAAGCAGAATTACTTTCCCATTGTTCCTCAACTGCAGTGTACGATATACAATTTTCTACCTCTGAGTCTCTACTTTTATGCAATATAAAAGACATCATTTCAAATTGTGCTACATAAGACCTAATCGAGGCGATCAGTCACAAATGGTAACCTATTAGAGATAGCACCAACAGAGATGGTCGCCTTGCTTCAAGTCCTTAGAAAACAAATTACTGCGTAGTTTCCTATGTATTATTTCTTACATTGTTAACTCAGAAAATCTTAAGTGTTATTACATACAGCCGGGAAGAACTATTGGGTATAAGTGTGATGTCAATTTAACAACATCACAACCAGGAATATGACTTTCCCGAAGCGGATCCTTTGTTTGAACCTCCACCCTGGACATAGGATCTAATCCCAGAGGGCGACCCAAAATAAAGTTGTCGCCGCAGGAGAGGCAGACGGAGCGGCCTCCTGGTCAGACTTAGAAGGCGAGCACACCATCCACCGCTTCCCGAGCATATTGGTCGCCATATCCAGTCCCTAGACAACAAGGTGGATGAAATTAGGGCACGAGTTGCCTTCCAGAGAGACATTTGTGCATTCGCACAAAACTGAAAGCACAAACCACCGCATTCAACCATTGAAAGAGGTCAGGGAATATGGCCGAATACAAATAGTTATTCCCTCCACAAGTCAATCAAACAAGCGAAATGTTGGTATAGGGGCAAAATGGAGTCGCAATTCAATGGCCCAGACACGAGACGTGCGTGGCAGAGTCTACAGGCAATTACGGACTGAAAACAAAACAGCCACGTCATGAAGAATACCTATGTAAGAATGCAGTTCATTGACTACAGCTCAGCATTCAACACCATAGTACACTCCAAGCTCATTATTAAGCTTAAGGCCCTGGGTCTCAACCCCGCCCTGTGCAATTGGGTCCTGGACTTTCTGACAGGCCGCCCCCAGGTGGTGAAGGTAGGAAACAACATCTCTACTTTGCTGATCCTCAACACTGGGGCCCCACAAGGGTGCATTCTCAGCCCCCCTTTTTTGTAATAATGGCAATTACAACAATACTGAATGAACACTTATTTTAACTTAATATAATACATCAATAAATAATGAAACATGTTCAATTTGGTTTAAATAATGCAAAAACAAACTGTTGGAGAAGAAAGTAAAAGTGCAACATGTGCCATGTAAGAAAGCTAACGTTTCAGTAAGTTCCTTGCTCAGACCATGAGAACATATGAAAGCTGGTGGTTCCTTTTAACATGAGTCTTCAATATTCCCAGGTAAGAAGTTTTAGGTTGTCGTTATTATAGGAATTATAGGACTATTTCTCTCTATACCATTTGTATTTCATATACCTTTGACTGTTGGATGTTCTTATAGGCCAGTGTAGTATATAGGCCAGTGTAGTATTGCCAGTGTAATAGTATAGCTTTCGTACCTCTCCTCGCTCGAACCTCGCTCGAACACAACGACAACAGCCTCGAAGCAGCGTTACCCATGCAGAGCAAGGGGAACAACCATTCCAAGTCTCAGAGTGATGTTTGAAACGCATTTAGCGCGCACCCAGCTAACTAGCTAGCCATTTCACATCGGTTACACCAGCCTAATCTCGGGAGTTGATAGGCTTGAAGTCATAAATAGCTGCTGACAAATTAACAAAAGTGCTGTTTGAATGAATGCTTACGAGCCCGCTGCTGCCTACCACCGCTCAGACTGCTCTATCAAATCATAGACTTAGTTATAACATGATAACACACAAATACGAGCCTTAGGTCATTAATATCGTCGAATCCTGAAACTATCATCTCGAAAACAAGACATTTATTCTTTCAGTGAAATACGGAACCGTTCCGTATTTTATCTAACAGATGGCTTCCATAAGTCTAAATATTCCTGTTACATTGCACAACCTTGAATGTTATGTCATAATTACGTAAAATTCTGGCAAATTAGGCAGCCCAAACTGTTGCATATACACTGACACTGCGTGCAATGAACGCAAGAGAAGTGACACAATTTCATCTGGTTAATATTGCCTGCTAACCTGGATTTCTTTTAGATAATATGCATTTTTAAAAATACATACTTCTGTGTATTGATTTTAAGAAAGGCATTGATGTTGATGGTAAACACAATTTATGATTTTTTGTTTGTTTTTGTGGCCAGCGGTTTCGACATGAATTGCTGTGTGTTGAGTTATTTTGAGGGGACAGCAAATTTACACTGTTATACAAGCTGTACACTCACTACTTTACAATGTAGCAAAGTGTCATTTCTTCAGTGTTGTCACATGAAAAGATATACTCAAATATTCACAAAAATGTGAGGGGTGTACTCACTTTTGTGATATACTGTATGTGACAAATAACATTTGATTTGATTATTTATGACCAGGGCTCTGCCATTTGGGATGCAGATGTACCCTAGGCTGATGGTCTGCTATCTGGCTTCTCAGAGACAGACTCAGTGTTAGTCCAGAGCTGTCAATCTGGGCCAGATCTTTCCTTCCTGTCTGGATAGTGAGGGAGAGGAACAATGGCAGACTACTACCACTCCCACAGAGTGATTGCTGAGAGGAGAGCAGCTTGAGTGGAGAAAGAGAGAGGCCTGCCTGCCTGCCTGGATACTGCTATGTTAGTCACTCAACAACACACACACTAGGGATGCACGGGTTGACTCATAACCCGCAGTCCCTGTGGTTATATCCACGGGGCGGACAGGTTTATGGTCATAAAATATTGTGTGGACGAAATATTGGGTGGCGGTCGGGTTCAATAAAGAGAAAAACAATACATTAAAAAAAATCCATAAATGTATCATTCTTGTGAAATGTACATCTACAGTGCCTTCAGAAAGTATTCACATCCCAGTACTTTTTCCACATTATGTTGTGCTACAGACTGAATTTAAAATGCATTCAATTCAGATTCAGTGTCACTGATCTACACACAATATCCCATAATGTCAGTGGAATTTTGTTTGTAGAACAATGTTTACATTAATAAAAAATGAAAAGCTGAAATGTCTTGTGTCAATAAGTATTCAACCCCTTTGTTACGTTAGGCACATTTTTACTCCTGAACTGATTTAAGCTTAAATAAATAATAATAAATAACTAATAATATATAACTAATAATAAATAACTAATAATAATAAATAACATAAGTTGCATGGACTCATTCCGTGTTAAATAATAGCGTTTAGTATGATTTTTTTTATGACTACCCATCTCTGTACTCCACACATAAAATTACTGTATCTGTAAGGTCCGTCCGTTGAGTACTGAATATCAAGCACAGATTCACCACAAAGACCAGAGAGGTTCTTCGATGCCTCTCAAAGAAGTTCACCGATTGGTAGAAGAAGAAGAAGAAGAAAAATGTCAGTTTAATTCAATAAGAGAATTAAATGTTGTTTTTTGCCATCATTGTAAGCCTGCCACACACAATACGATACATTTATTAAACATAAGAATGAGTGTGAGTTGTCACAACCCGGCTAGTGGGAAGTGACAAAGAGCTCTCATAGGACCAGGGCACAAAAATTCATATAATAACAATCAATCATTTTGCTCTTTATTTAACCATCTTACATATAAAACCATATTTGTTCATCGAAAATTGTGAATTACTCAACACAGTGTCATGACGTTGGCCTCTTTGAGTACAGCGAGCACCATCCCCCGCTCTCTGCTTCTACAACCAGACTGCTGTGGTCAGAGGTCGTAAATTCCTCAGATGACCCTGCCTCATTGCCACACAGTATTAGAGAAAGTGTCAACTTTCACAGAGGACAAAGGAAATCCTTCCACCTCACAGAACTTGAGGTACGAACAAATGTCATGTTCCAGAGAAAGTGTAAAAGTTCGGAGAAGAATCCAGCTACGAACTGGTCCGTTTGTCACAACTTGGAAAGCTCAAGAGAGACGGTGTGGCCACATTACCATAACGCTGTTTATATAATAGCCTCAGATATGAGGTTTACATCTAATTGTTGTATAAGATGAATGAGTGAGTATGATACTGTTTGTATAATGGTGTAATATGATTGTGGACTGTTTAATGAAGACCAATACAATTCCCTTTTGATTTGAACTAAATCAGAGGACCGCCGCTGAGCCCAGTAAGGGTCAGACATTCCGGGACAGTCATTTTCTGCCATTCCGAATAAAACCCAACTTTAAGAAATTATCAGCAGATTATCAGCAGACCATGTTTTTCTCCATTATGTTAGGCACACAGAGAGAGGGAGAGAGACAGACAATTCTACAAAAGAAAGACTTTTCACCAGCGATCAAGACGACACACTGAGCATAAATATATATATTGATTGCAATTGTTCCCGAATGAGTGAGTGTTCATGTGTAAGGGATTAGTATTTTAATTGTTATAATTAACTCTGTAGGGACTTCTTAGTCGACCCCCATTGCCCCTTTGTCTAACAAGCCGCCATGCCGGTTCAGCCCACTAGGGCACATTCTATCATTTCATGTAACCATATTTACTGTTTGTTTATGCATTTCTGTGAATTACTTAGTTAGTAATAAATAAATGATTTAAGACAATTGATGTATGGATGACTCATAGTGAAGACTGGATTCGTGCAGACAACCAACCATTTACGACATTTGGAATTAGACTAACGTGAGGTAAAATAAATAAATAATTAATCAGAAGACTATTGATCAGATATGAAAATATCTGAAAGGTTATATTGGGGAATTATAACTTTGTTATCTGAATACTTTCCTTGGTGCCCCAACTTCCTAGTTATTTACAGTTACATGATTATTCAGTTTAATCGAGTAACTAATTACAGAGAATCTTTGATAAAAATGAAGTCTGCAGTTTAATGACAGTAAAGACACGACAACAGGTTAATAAGAAGGGTATGCTTGAAAGTATGCAAATAACTCTGCAATGTTGGGTTGGGAGAGTCTCAGTCTTAAATCATTTTCCACACACAGTCTGTGCCTGTATTTAGTTTTCATGCTAGTGAGGGCCGAGAATCCACTCTCACATAAGTACGTGGTTGCAAAGGGTCTTAACAGCGCGATTTGCCAAGGCAGGATACTCTGAGCACAATCCAGAAATCTGGCAGTGGCTTCTGATTAAATTACATTTCCACAGAACCGCATGTTGCAATTTCGATGAGGCTCTCTTGTTCAGATATCGGTAAGTGGACTGGAGGCAGGGCGTGAAAGGGATAACGAGTCCAGTTGTTACCTGTGTAATGGTGCACCCAACTCACTCAGGTGCTTCGCTATATCACATTATTCATAAGCTTGAGTTAATTTACACACATAAAAACATACAATGATGGAAAGACTGTGTGTTGTCCATGTTAATGCAGACAGAGAAAAGCTCCAACTTCTTAATCATAACCTCAATTTTTGTCCTGCACATTGAATATAGTTGCGGAGAGTCTCTCAATTAAAAAAAAAAACGTGTCAATACTTTGCCCCTTGATAACCAGTGCACTTCTGTATGTTGTAAAAGCGTTACATGGTCGCTGCCCATATCATTGCATAGTGCAGAAAATACATGAGAGTTCAGGGGCCTTGCTTTAACAAAGTTAACCATTTTCACTGTTACGTTTGGCTACATACAGACCGTTAGTGGAATTCCAGCGAGAGAGTAACGGTTAATGTGATTGGATATAATTATTTGACGTTGATGTTATTTCCCTGAACACTAGATGGTTTCATTTTATTTTTGGCAGTGAAACAAGGCTAGTCAGGCGAGAAGAAAACGTCACCCAAATGTATAGTCCCATGAAGGCCTGATTCATGCAGTCTCCTCTGAACAGTAGATGTTGAGATGTGTCTGTTACTTGAACTCTGTGAAGCACTTATTTGGGTTGCAATCTGAGGTGCAGTTAACTCTAATGAACTTATTCTCTGCAGCAGAGGTAACTCTGGGTCTTCCTTTCCTGTGGTGGTCCTCATGAGAGCCAGTTTCATCATAGCGCTTGATGGTTTTAGCGACTGCACTTGAAGAAACTTTCAAAGTTCTTGAAATTGTTTGGATAAACTGACCTTCATGTCTTAAAGTAATGAAGGACTGTCGTTTCTCTTTGCTTATTTGACCTGTTTTTACCACGATATTGATTTGGTCTTTTACCAAATAGGGCTGTCTTCGGTATACCACCCCTACCTTGTCATAACACAACTGATTGGTTCAAACGCAAGACGGTAAGAAATTCCACAAAATAACTTTTAACAAGGCATACCTGTTAATTGAAATGCATTCCAGGTGACTTCCTCATGAAGATGGTTGATGGAATACCAAGAGTGCAAAGCTGTAATCAAGGAAAAAGGGTGCATACTTTGAAGAATCTCAAATATAAAATCTCTATAATATAACACGTTTTTGGTTACTACATGATTCTATGATTCATAATTTTAATGTTGTTACTATTATTCTACAATGTTGAAAATTGTAAAAAAATAAATAAAGAAAAACCCTTGAATGAGTAGATGTGTCCAAACTCGACTGGTACTGTATATTATATAATTCATGGATTATGTATTAAATACTCACATAAGTGTGGTAAATGTGTACATTTCCCTGTTCAAAAATACATTTTTCAAAACAAGCTGTTCAGTTACTCTCTGCCCCTCAGTGAATGCCAGCTCTGCATCTGTGGGCGCATAGGTCAAGAGAACATTGCCTTGATTGTTTTACCAGCTATTTGCCATGAGGGGGAACAGCTCCAATGAAATCGCAGGATTTTATAGCATAAATTATAACAGCACCAAGTAAATGGACCTTCCTGGGGTGCTTAAATGTGCATCTGTTCCGTACGAACTTCTGGGTCTGCTCTAGTCTCCTCCCAATGAGTCTCCCGCTCCAGACGGCTTAATTCCGCAAGCGAGACTAGATCCCTTCTATAAGGTACAGGAATTGGCAAGCTGCAGAAACTTTGAATCAAATCTAATTGTTTTGGACACAAACATCTATTTAGCCGGTGTTATTGTGGGTGTAGCAAAATGCTTATGTTCCTAGCTCAAACAGTGCAGTATTATCTAACAATACATGTAAATCTAAAGTAAAATAATGGAATTAAGAAATATTAGGATGAGCAATGTCATAGTCCGGAATATAAATATACAGTTGAAGTCGAAAGATTACATACACTTTAGCAAAATACATTTAAACTCAGTTTTTCACAATTCCTGACATTTAATCCTAGAAAAAATTCCCTGTCTTAGGTCAGTTAGGAAGACCACTTTGTTTTAACAATGTAAAATGTCAGAATAATAGTAGAGAATTATTTATTTCAGCTTTTATTTCTTTCATCACATTCCAAGTTGGTCAGAAGTTTACATACACTCAATTAGTATTTGGTAGCATTGCCTTTAATTGTTTAACTTGGGTCAAAAGTTTTGGGCAGCCTTCCACAAGCTTCCCACAATAAGTTGGGTGAATTTTGGCCCATTCCTCCTGACAGAGCTGGTGTAACCGAGTCAGGTTTGTAGGCCTCCTTGCTGGCACACACCTTTTCAGTTCTGCACACACATTTTCTATAGGCCTGAGGTCAGGGCTTTGTGATGGCCACTCCAATATCTTGACTTTGTTGTCCTTAAGCCATTTTGCCACAACTTTGGAAGTATGCTTGGAGTCATAGTCCATTTGGAAGACTCATTTGCAACTAAGCTTTAACTTTCTGACTGTCTTGAGATGTTGCTACAATATATCCACATCATTTTTCCACCTCATGATGGGGGTTTTGAAGCAGTGGCTTCTTCCTTGCTGAGTGGCCTTTCAGGTTATGTCGATATAGGACTCGTTTAACTGTGGATATAGATACTTTTGTTCCTGTTTCCTCCAGCATCTTCCCAAGGTCCTTTGCTGTTGTTCTTTGATTGATTTGCACTTTTCGCACCAAAGTACATTCATCTCTAGGAGACAGAACGCGTCTTCTTCCTTAGCGGTGTGACGGCTGCGTGATCCCATGGTGTTTATACTTGCGTACTATTGTGTGTACAGATGAATGTGGTAACTTCAGACATTTGGAAATTGCTCCCAAGGATGGAACAGACTTTTGGAGGCCTCAAATTTTTTTTCTGCAGACTTGGCTGATATCTTATGATTTTCCCATGATGTCAAGCAAAAAGGCACTGTTTGAAGGTAGGCCTTGAAATATGTCCACAGGTACACCTCCAATTGACTTAAATGATGTCAATTAGCCTATCAGAAGCTTTTAAAGCCATAACATCATTTGAAATTGTCCAAGCTGTTTAAAGGCACAGTCAACTTAGTGTATGTAAACTTCTGACCCACTGGAATTGTGATACAAGTGATAATTGAAATAATCTGTCTGTAAACAATTGTTGGAAAAATTACTTGTGTCATGCACAAAGTAGATGTCCTACCTGATTTGCCAAAACTATAGTTCGTTTGCAAGAAATTTGTGGAGTGGTTGAAAAATGACAATGTGTATGTAAACTTCCGACTTCAACTGTATATGCATATAATGGGATTCAGAAATAGTTTGGTAAATTTTTTGGTCAAATGAATGAGTTTGATAGCTAACATTGATAAGCTACAGCTAGCTGGTAGCTTGCTAGTTAGCTCCCATGCCAATTTCCAGCTGACTAACTAAGAAATATGAAGTTATTTCAGAATGAAAATTTACTGGCTAGCGCATCACGCTTTGTGACGTTATGTGAGAACTATTCTGGTACACTCATTCTTTCGTAAACTGGCTGCTCATTCAAAATTGTATAATTTAATCTGTTCAAAACAGTGGCAGCATGTGCAGCAGTGGTCATTCGGGTTTTGACATGCAAAAGTGAAATAGGGTTATTTATGCTGTTGTCCAAATGTACAGATCGCTTTATATATCTTCGCAAAGAAACTACTGGTAGTTCGATGTTTTTTTGAATATTTATGTCATGCTGCTGTGTTGACAACTCCAACAACCTTGCACCCTGGGTATTTTGCCAGTAAGTGGCCGCCGCTGATGCACACCACTCCTGCCCTTGACCTGTCCTTCAGTGCATCTCTCTCTCGCTCACACACACACACACGCACGCACGCACGCACGCACGCACGCACACACACACACACACACACACACACACACACACACACACACACACACACACACACACACACACACACACACACCTTACCTACCTCACACACACCCCTTACCTACCTCACCCCAACAGTTAATGTCGAGCAGGCTGCCATATCATCTCATAAAACATACCATAAATAATGAACATAAATGGAAAAGAACAAAATATATAAGGAAATGAGATTCCACAAAAATAAATATGTGCCAGTCATAATTTCATGGTTAAGAAATACAAGATGAATGAGAGTGGATCATTTTAGAGAATCTAATTAACACTGAGGTAACTGCACTCTGTTTCTGTGCTGCCAGCCAGGTTGCATGGTGTTTACACTACCATCTTTATTTACATATGAAACTAATAGTTATAGGAAGGGTTAGGCTTAGCATTTGCATTTACATATAAGCTATTGATGTAGCAGCACACTAAATCCTCCATATGAAAGCAATAGGTGGTGAGAATGTGTTGTGGCAAAGAAGGGGGTCGAGTGGTAAATGGCAGATATGTGAGAGCAGAACTAATAAACGGGCTCTGCCCGATCACTAAAATGGCCACCCCTGTCAGAACTACAGATCACAAAATGGCCGACCACCAAAACTACAAGTCCCAGAAGCAAGGGGAACCCTCAGAAGGTGGAGCCAACCCACAGATAAAGGGTCAAGAAAAACCAGGAAGAGGAGAAGAGAGTGCTGGAAGGATCTATGAACAATAGAGAAAGAGACAATAGAGATTGGCTGGATTTACCGTGTATGAGTGGGACTGTTTTGGACTTACCTGTTGGCGTTTGGACCTGGACCTACCGAGAACCCGATTCGTGTACCGAACCCTGCTATCCTTGACCTTGCCTACGGCCTGGGTGGACCAGGACGGAGAAACAAACACACAGGTACTGTCCTGTTCGAAAGAACTCTCATTCTTGGGTGATTTGGTGACAGTTTCAAATCAAATCAAATCAAATCAAATTTTATTTGTCACAAACACATGGTTAGCAGATGTTAATGCGAGTGTAGCGAAATGCTTGTGCTTCTAGTTCCGACAATGCAGTAATAACCAACAAGTAATCTAACTAACAATTCCTAATCTACTGTCTTATACACAGTGTAAGGGGATAAAGAATATGTACATAAGGATATATGAATGAGTGATGGTACAGAGCAGCATAGGCAAGATACATTAGATGGTATCGAGTACAGTATATACATGTGAGATGAGTATGTAAAGAAAGTGGCATAGTTAAAGTGGCTAGTGATACATGTATTACATAAGGATGCAGTCGATGATATAGAGTACAGTATATACGTATGCATATGAGATGAATAATGTAGGGTAAGTAACATTATATAAGGTAGCATTGTTTAAAGTGGCTAGTGATATATTTACATCATTTCCCATCAATTCCCATTATTAAAGTGGCTGTAGTTGAGTCAGTGTCAGTGTGTATGCAGCAGCCACTCAATGTTAGTGGTGGCTGTTTAACAGTCTGATGGCCTTGAGATAGAAGCTGTTTTTCA
Organism: Oncorhynchus masou masou; assembly: GCF_036934945.1. Lineage (NCBI taxonomy): Eukaryota > Metazoa > Chordata > Actinopteri > Salmoniformes > Salmonidae > Oncorhynchus > Oncorhynchus masou. Next base: position 20,305,063 of record NC_088236.1, on the reverse strand, counting down.
GTCTCTCGGTCCCAGCTATGATGCACCTGTACTGACCTCGCCTTCTGGATGATAGCGGGGTGAACAGGCAGTGGCTCGGGTGGTAGATGTCCTTGATGATCTTTATGGCCTTCCTGTAACATCGGGTGGTGTAGGTGTCCTGGAGGGCAGGTAGTTTTCCCCCGATGATGCGTTGTGCAGACCTCACTACCCTCTGGAGAGCCTTACGGTTGAGGGCGGAGCAGTTGCCGTACCAGGCGGTGATACAGCCCGCCAGGATGCTCTCGATTGTGCATCTGTAGAAGTTTGTGAGTGCTTTTGGTGACAAGCCGAATTTCTTCAGCCTCCTGAGGTTGAAGAGGCGCTGCTGCGCCTTCTTCACGATGCTGTCTGTGTGAGTGGACCAATTCAGTTTGTCTGTGATGTGTATGCCGAGGAACTTAAAACTTGCTACTCTCTCCACTACTGTTCCATCGATGTGGATAGGGGGGTGTTCCCTCTGCTGTTCCTGAAGTCCACAATCATCTCCTTAGTTTTGTTGACGTTGAATGTGAGGTTATTTTCCTGACACCACACTCCGAGGGCCCTCACCTCCTCCCTGTAGGCCGTCTCGTCGTTGTTGGTAATCAAGCCTACCACTGTTGTGTCGTCCGCAAACTTGATGATTGAGTTGGAGGCGTGCGTGGCCATGCAGTCGTGGGTGAACAGGGAGTACAGGAGAGGGCTCAGAACGCACCTTTGTGCGCCCAGTTGCACAGGGCGGGGTCGAGACCCAGGGTCTCGAGCTTGATGACGAGCTTGGAGGGTACTATGGTGTTGAATGCCGAGCTGTAGTCGATGAACAGCATTCTCACATAGGTATTCCTCTTGTCCAGATGGGTTAGGGCAGTGTGCAGTGTGGTTGCATCGTCTGTGGACCTATTTGAGCGGTAAGCAAATTGGAGTGGGTCTAGGGTGTCAGGTAGGGTGGAGGTGATATGGTCCTTGACTAGTCTCTCAAAGCACTTCATGATGACGGAAGTGAGTGCTACGGGGCGGTAGTCGTTTAGCTCAGTTACCTTAGCTTTCTTGGGAACAGGAACGATGGTGGCCCTCTTGAAGCATGTGGGAACAGCAGACTGGTATAGGGATTGATTGAATATGTCCGTAAACACACCAGCCAGCTGGTCTGCGCATGCTCTGAGGGCGCGGCTGGGGATGCCGTCTGGGCCTGCAGCCTTGCGAGGGTTAACACGTTTAAATGTTTTACTCACCTCGGCTGCAGTGAAGGAGAGACCGCATTTTTTTCGTTGCTGGCAGTGTCAGTGGCACTGTATTGTCCTCAAAGCGGGCAAAAAAGTTATTTAGTCTGCCTGGGAGCAAGACATCCTGGTCCGTGACTGGGCTGGATTTCTTCCTGTAGTCCGTGATTGACTGTAGACCCTGCCACATGCCTCTTGTGTCTGAGCCGTTGAATTGGGATTCTACTTTGTCTCTGTACTGACGCTTAGCTTGTTTGATAGCCTTACGGAGGGAATAGCTGCATTGTTTGTATTCAGTCATGTTACCAGACACCTTGCCCTGATTGAAAGCAGTGGTTCGCGCTTTCAGTTTCACACGAATGCTGCCATCAATCCAAGGTTTCTGGTTAGGGAATGTTTTAATCGTTGCTATGGGAACGACATCTTCAACGCACGTTCTAATGAACTCGCACACCGAATCAGCGTATTCGTCAATGTTGTTATTTGACGCAATACGAAACATGTCCCAGTCCACGTGATGGAAGCTTGGAGTCAGCTTGGAGTGTGGAGTCTGCTTGGTCGGACCAGCGTTGGACAGACCTCAGCGTGGGAGCTTCTTTTTTTAGCTTTTGTCTGTAGGCAGGTATCAGCAAAATGGAGTCGTGGTCAGCTTTTCCGAAAGGGGGGCGGGGCAGGGCCTTATATGCGTCGCGGAAGTTAGAGTAACAGTGATCCAAGGTTTTTCCGCCCCTGGTTGCGCAATCGATATGCTGATAAAATTTAGGGAGTCTTGTTTTCAGATTAGCCTTGTTAAAATCCCCAACAACGATGAATGCAGCCTCCGGATAAATGGTTTCCAGTTTGCAAAGAATTAAATAAAGTTCGTTTAGAGCCATCGATGTGTCTGCTTGGGGGGGATATATACGGCTGTGATTATAATCGAAGAGAATTCTCTTGGTAGGTAATGCGGTCTACATTTGATTGTGAGGAATTCTAAATCAGGAGAACAGAAGGATTTGAGTTCCTGTATGTTTCTTTCATCGCACCATGCCTCGTTAGCCATAAGGCATACACCCCCACCCCTCTTCTTACCAGAAAGGTGTTTGTTTCTGTAGGCGCGATGCGTGGAGAAACCCGTTGGCTGCACCGCATCGGATAGCATCTCTCCAGTGAGCCATGTTTCCGTGAAGCACAGAACGTTACAGTCTCTGATGTCCCTCTGGAATGCTACCCTTGCTCGGATTTCATCAACCTTGTTGTCAAGAGACTGGACATTGGCAAGAAGAATGCTAGGAAGTGGGGCACGATGTGCCCGTCTCCGTAGTCTGACCAGAAGACCGCTACGTTTCCCTCTTTTTCTGAGTTTTTTGGGGTCGCTGCATGCGATCCATTCCGTTGTCCTGTTTGTAAGGCAGAACACAGGATCCGCGTCGCGAAAAACATATTCTTGGTCGTACTGATGGTGAGTTGACGCTGATCTTATATACAGTAGTTCTTCTCGGCTGTATTTAATGAAACCTAAGATGACCTGGGGTACTAATGTAAGAAATAACACGTAAAAAAACAAAAAACTGCATAGTTTCCTAGGAACGCGAAGCGAGGCGGCCATCTCTGTCGGCGCCGGAAGTGAGGACACATTACCACTTAGTTTGTGACAAACGCTCCTAACCTTGAAGAGGTTTGCCACAGTGTAAACTTCAGAAATGTTTACACTTTAATAAAAAAAGCATTTTTTGATGGGACTGTCGTCATAACCCATGACTCAACTGTAGCACAACCAATACATTCTTTAACATATTTCAACAGTCATGTATAGTTAGTGTAAGCTTTTCTGTAATCTTGACACACTATTGAACAGAATATACTGCTGCATTGCACTTTGAGAATGTGATGTTGAGAGAGAGAGCGAGAGAGAAACAAACAAAGAATGATACAGAGAGGGAGAGAGTGACAGAGAGAAAGAGCGAGACACACATTCCATTTCAGCAGAAAGCCTGCCTGATTCCCATTCATGTAAGGCATAATAAAATCATCTTTTGATTTGCAAGCGGTAAATTATCTTTGCTGTCAAAGCTGTAGTTGCTCATTTTCATCTTAGTTTAAGCGAAGCAGCAGCATATCAAATCCAAAAATATTTTTCACGTGCCGAATACACAACAGTTGTAGACCTTACCGTGAAATGCTTACTTACAAGCCCTTAACCAACAATGCAGTTCAAGAAAGAGTCAGAAAACATTTACTAAATTAACTAAAGTGAATATTTTAAAAGAAAAAAGAAATCATATATTAAATAAATATATATTAAATAAAAAAAGTAACAAGAAAATTACATAACAATAACGAGGCTATATAAAGGGGGTACTGAGTCAATGTGAGGGGGTATATGTAAGTCGAGGTAATTTGTAAAGTGACTATGCATCGATAATAAACAGCAAGTAGCAGTAGTGTAAAAAAAAGGGGGGGGAGTCAATGTAATTAGTCCGGGTGGACATTCGATTAATTGTTCAGCAGTCTTATGGAGTCTATAACAATTTTTTGGTCTTTCCTCTGACAGCGCCTAGTATATAGGTCCTGGGTGTCAGGAAGCTTGGCTCCAGTGATGTTCTGGTCCGTAGGCACTACTCTCTGTAGCGGTCAGGATGCCCTCGATGGTGCAGCTGTAGAACCTTTTGAGGATCTGGGGATGCCAGCTTGCGGCTAGGTTTCCTTTGTAGTCCGTTATATTCTTCAAGCCCTATCACATCCAACAAGCGTCAGAGCCAGTGTAGTAGGATTCAATCTTAGGCCTGTAGTGACGCTTTGTCTGTTTGATGGGTCGTCTGCGGGTATAGCGGGATTTCTTATAAACGTCCAGATTAGTGTCTCGCTCCTTGAAAGCGGCAGCTCTAGCCTTTAGCTTGGTGCGGATGTTGCCTGTAATCCATTGCTTCAGGTTTAGAAGTGTACGTCTGGTCGCTGTGGGGTCAACGTCATCGATGCACTTATTGATGAAGCCGGTGACTGAGGTGATATACTCCTCAATGCCATTGGATGACTCCCGAAACATATTCCAGACTGTGCTAGCAAAACAGTCCTGTAGCGTAGCATCCGCATCATCTGACCACTTCTGTTTGAGTCATTGGTACATCCTGCTTTAGTTTTTGCTTTTAAGCAGGAATCAGGAGGATAGAATTATGGTCAGATTTGCCAAACGGAGGGTGAGGAAGAGCTGTATATGCATCTCTGAGTAAAGGTGGTCTAGAGTTTTCTTTTTTCTCTCGTTGCACATGTGACATGCTGGTAGAAATTAGGTTTGCCTGCATTAAAGTCCCCGGCCTCTAGGTTTGCCTCTTCTGGATGAGCATTTTCTTGTTTGCTTATGGCCTAATACAGCTCATTGAGTGTGGTCCTAGTGCCAGCATCAGTTTGTGGTGGTAAATAGACGGATACGAATAATATAGATGAGAACTCTCTTGGTAGGTTGTGTGGTCTACAGCTTATCATGAGGTATTCTACCTCAGGCGAGCAATACCTCGAGACTTCTTTGATATTAGACATTGTGCATCAACAGTTATAGACACACACCCCCGCCCCTTGTCTTACCAGATGTAGCTGCTCTGTCCTGCAGATGCTCAGAGATGCCAGCCAGCTCTATATTATCTGTGTTGTCGTTCAGCCACATCTCAGTGAAACATAAAGATATTTCCGTTTTTATTGTCCTGTTGGTAGGATAGTCTTAATCGTAGATCATCCAGTTTGTTTTCCAATGATTGCACTTTGGCCAATAATACGGATGGAAGTTATGGTTTACCTACCCGCCAGCAAATTTGTACAAGGCACCCGGCCCTCCTCCCCCTATTCCTCAGTCTTTTCTTTTGTTCACGCTGATGGGGATTTGGGCCTTGTCTTGACAAAGCAGTATATCCTTTGCATCGGACTCATTAAAGAACAAATCTTTGTCCAGTTCTAGGTGAGTAATCGCTGTTCTGATGTCCAGCAGCTCTTTTCGGTCATAAGAGACAGTAGCAGCAACATTATGCACAAAATAAGTTACAAACTATGCAAAAAAACTAATTAGGCACAGTTGGTAAGAAGCCTGTAAAATGGTAGCCATCCCCTCCGGCGCCATTACTGGAACAAATCCTTGGTAGTTTGTTTTTGTGCTTTAAAAGAAGAGATGTGTGATATGCTACTGATGTTTCTTTTCTCCAGCTGCATCAAAGACACCACAGCATGTTCTACTATCCACTGAACCAGACTCTAGGTTGCCATCGATTTCCAGCAGTTGTGTGTACTCACGTGTGCATTCGTGCACATGGAGACCTCGTACGTCTGTTCCGGCCCTGCCTGCATAGCTGATATGATCCCGGGTCTATTGCTGTAGGGCAAGGAACGCTATTCTGGCTACATCCCAAATGGCACCCTGGCCCCTATATAGCACAGTACTTTTGACCAGGGCCTATAGGGCTCGGTCAAAGGTAGTGCATAATGTAGGGAATAGGGTGCCATTTGGGACCCCACCACTCACTACTCTGGCTGATCTCCCTCCAGGCACATAGGGGGAAGTAGGATAGCCAAGTACAAGGGTAACCAACAAAAATTGGTCCTAATATAGACTGGGACAATGCAGTCTATTGCTGTCAGCTGAGGCCATGCAGGGAGGCAGGAAGGGAGGGGAGCACTGAGTGGTCCAGACATTTAATCACTGCTGCTCTCTCTCACACACAAAAAACGAACAAAACTTTGACCTTCACATTATACATCTGTGTGTGTGTGTGGGCGTTATAATACAACAGCCAGTACCATCTACTAATGAAAACAAAGGACATGAACTGTACTTTGGTTCACCTGAATATGCTTAAAGACCTCGATGAGAGGAATTGCAGTGAAATTATGAGAACAAAGTAAATTATGGTCATAGAATTCAGACAGTTGCCCTATTCTATTTAAATTATATTCTAATTCCCATGCTTGGTTACAAAGAAGAACTATGACAATGAATTCTAACGTTGACATTTATCATCTTCTGCACTTTATTTGAAACGGGTACCCAGTAGCAGCCTTGCTCACACCGTTCGTCTACTGCTCATTGTTTAACGAAGGGATTAAAGAATGAATGGCAGGTTTAATTTCTATCTCCATCCAAGCTATTCTGAGTGTAAAGCAATTATAAACACAGCTAGCGTCGTCTTGTCTTCACACCATGGCTGGCCCAGCAGACAGAATGACTTTGAGGAGATTGTGATTGGCAGCATTGCTCTGTGACATCTGAGCATGAAAGCTGCTGTTGTGTACGGAGTACTGACTGACTGCAAAGTTGAATTAATTAGACATATAATACTGCATGAGTCTTAATGAAAATGGCTTATGACTGTTTTAGAAAGTTACTTCTAACACACTCATTGGAAATTACACTGACTAAGATAGAGCAGCGGCAGCAGTTCCCAAATTGACTACTTATAATTCATGTGTAATTAATAACTGTGGAAATAAGATTAGCCCAAATAAACACACCTAACCTCTTGTCATCATAAAAACGTTATTATATTGAGAAAGCCTTGGCTGGTGATTACCAAACAAACTGCACGATGAGCTGAATATTTACATTGATGACTGTTGAGCTGAGAGGTTTTACAGAAATCCCAGTTGGAGCATTCCCAGATTAGCTGTTTATTCCCTGCCGATTCCAGGAATATTCCAACCTGGATTCCTGAATTGGAAAGTTACTAGAATGTTGCAAGCCAAGCTGAGTGAAAATATAACGTCAAGGAAGGTGTAGAACACAGATCATTTTGATGGATCCTTGATCCATCAACATTGTTGTAGTTTCTCTTCGTGGCATAGGTTAAGAAACACACTGGCATAGTATATACAGTTCCTCAAACAGTACACCCTAACATTTACTCAACGTCTGATGTTTCTGTTCACAAAAATAATGAGTGCACAAAACAACATGAACATTATCAAATAAATCCCCCATGGATTATTCAAATTGCCATGGTACAGAAATGGGAAATGCTGTTTCCATGTGAAAGCAGCAGAATGCAGTCTTTGTTTCAGAATCATAATAGGTAAGGACAGAACGCACGGCACCATCGTCTTTCTCTCACACGATTGAAATGGTTCATTATCCTAAAATGTACCTCTGAGGTAGAATCTATTATTCTCTCCGACTCCATTGGTACTGTGAGGTGAGGTATTTGTGAATCCCAACCTGGAGTAAGGGCTGCTGCCACACCATCATGGCCCTGCCATTCAAATGCAACACTCCAAGAAGCAGCTTAATACACATTCAAAAGAGGAAAACTGAAAGCATATCGGAAAAGAAAAAATCACATGTATTGTCTTTTTGTAACTTACTTTTAGTAACTATAAGCTGACGTCTTCCTGGCCAAGGAGAAGCATGACATTTTCCTTTCATTTCTATTTCTCTCTCTCGCAGAACACTTGAGATCAAAGAGATTACCTTCCCTATTTCATTTAAAATGGAGAAACCTGGAGAAATAGTACCCACAAGTCATTGTATTTGATCTGATCTGTGAATGTTCTCATTTGCTCTACTTTCCTTTCCAACGAACCTTCAGGGGTATCATCCATCCATCCATCCACTGCTTCAGTGCACTTTACCTAATGCTCTCTCTGTTCTCATGTATAATTCTAACTGTGGTCAGTCTCAGTGCTGACACTCCAGCCAGCAGTTTCCACGGCTCCCACAGTGTTCCTTTCAGGCAGTGACCGCTTGTGCGTGAGAAGTGAAAGCAACCCGGCCAACACCCACCTACAGACATCAAATCCAACCCTTACTGGGTTACAGATCTGAGAAGTCAGTGTCCACAGCCTTCTAGAGAAGTCCATTTCTCAGTCTCCCTCTCTGTCCTTAGCCAGCCTGGTCTCGTAATGTAGGCTATATGCTTTAGCCAACTCTTCTTATCTTTGTCATGCCATACATGCTTGGCAGCAAAATGAATGAACACAGAGAGAAAGAAGTTGGCTAAAGCACAGACAAACTGGACCACCAGGCAGGTAGCCTAGTGGCTAAGTGCATTGGGCCAGTAACTGAAAGGGCGCTGGTTTGAATCCTTGAGCCAACTAGGTGAAAAATATGTCAATGTGCCCTTGAGCAAGGCACTTAACCATAATTGCACATGTAAATGTGCGGAGCATGAGAATGTAGATCAAACTGATGTTTGACGCAGCCTCTCAGAGAAAACCGTTGGTACATGAGGTTCTGTTGACTTCTAGCAAACGTATAAGAAGAATAAGTGTCACATCAAAACAGCAGGCTGTAGGAAACTGGGACGTCTAAGTGTGACATGAAAATAGCATAGACAAGAGCACTAAGCAAAGACACTTGGAATGTCACTCTCAGTCATTTCAACCATGCTCTCTCACACACACACACACACACACACACACACACACACACACACACACACACACACACACTTATGGGCTGTGCATGTGATCTTTCTCTATAGCCTCCCGTCCCTAGCCTGACAGCCAAAGCCAAGCCATGCCACAGATTAAGAGGTGTGTGGGCAATCTGTTGGATATTGCTCAAGGATAAGGCAACCAAGCATAAGACTGCAGTCACTTCTTGTTCAAGTCAAGGCAGTTCACTTCACCTGTGCCATTTACAATCAGCAGCCTGTGTTTGGTGGGCCTCCACTCCTCGTCTGCCCACAATCCCATGTAAGGAATGAAGAACTCACAGGTCCAATCATATGGAAACAGTCTTCAACTGACAAACAACACATAAAGCCATTGGCACTGCATTGATGTTCAGCATAATTTTGGGGGTGAGACCCTCACATCAAACCAAAGCCTTTTTAGCCAAAACAAGTGACTAACAGAGGCAGAAACTGGGTACAACTAACCCTGAAAGCAATGTATGTCCTCTCTTCTCTTAACAGCCTCTAGAGATAATTAAGTACAAATAGGACAACAGAAGAATGAATTCAATGATATCCATGAAAGTTCATGAAAAACAGGCAGATGCTCCCAGAGGTGCTAAAAAAACACAAAATAAGCCTTTGATGATGGTAATAAATTATAAACTTTATATTTTACAAACTGAGACAAACATTTGTCAAATAATACATTATAACTTCCCTTCCTCATTCTTTTAATGAATTTAGCTAATATATTTATGAATTGCAGTCAAGTTTGTTTATAGCAAAGTAGTCTGAGATGTGTCTAACTGCATCAACATGAAGCTGTGCCCCTGGAGATGCCAAGCTGTGTAGACGTCAGCCCTGGGCACGATCCCCCTCACCTGTCTCACTCTCTGTCTTTCTCTCTGTCCCTGTCTCTCAATTCAATTTTCTTTATTGGCATGACGTAACAATGTACATATTGCCAAAGCTTATTTTGGATATTTACAATATAAAAATGAGAATCAAAATTGTCAACGGGACAACAGTAACAACAATAACCAAGTGTCAAAATAGCCATACATTCAACAATAACATTAAGTATACAATGGAGTACATGTGCATGTTGATTGGTCTGTCAGACACTGTCCCTCAACTTATGGCAGGCAGTAATGTTGCTGCCAACCCACAGCTCTCTGCGTCCTCCCCCAACAGGACGGGTAGCCTACTCTCATCAGAGAGGTCTTTGAAACCTTGAATAGGGGTTTCAAATTTGGGGAAATTGTTTTATATTTTTGACATTTTGTCAGGAAATGCAGCTCCTTCTCAGGTTCTGTTGTGCAGTGGTTCACAGCCTTTCCTCTACAGGGAGCCATGTTTCCCTGTGTCTACCCTTCTCAGGTTCTGTTGTGCAGTGGTTCACAGCCTTTCCTCTACAGGGAGCCATGTTTCCCTGTGTTCAGGTTCTGTTGTGCAGTGGTTCACAGCCTTTCCTCTACAGGGAGCCATGTTTCCCTGTGTCTACCCTTCTCAGGTTCTGTTGTGCAGTGGTTCACAGCCTTTCCTCTACAGGGAGCCATGTTTCCCTGTGTCTACCCTTCTCAGGTTCTGTTGTGCAGTGGTTCACAGCCTTTCCTCTACAGGGAGCCATACCCTTTCAGGTTCTGTTGTGCAGTGGTTCACAGCCTTTCCTCTACAGGGAGCCATGTTTCCCTGTGTCTACCCTTCTCAGGTTCTGTTGTGCAGTGGTTCACAGCCTTTCCTCTACAGGGAGCCATGTTTCCCTGTGTCTACCCTTCTCAGGTTCTGTTGTGCAGTGGTTCACAGCCTTTCCTCTACAGGGAGCCATGTTTCAGGTTCTGTTGTGCAGTGGTTCACAGCCTTTCCTCTACAGGGAGCCATGTTTCCCTGTGTCTACCCTTCTCATTGGCAAGGCTGTGCTCACTGAGCCTGTACTTTGTGAAGGTTTTTCTAAGGTTTTGATCAGTAACCATGGTCAAATATTTAGCCACAGTGTACTGTTGATTTAGGACCAGATAGCACTGCATTTTGCTTTGTGTTTGTGTTTCCCAATAAGCAATATAGTTTTGTTTTGACTGTGTTGTAATTTGGTTTATCCTGATTGATTGGATGTTCTGGTCCTGAGGCTTCAGTGTGTTAGTAGAACAGGTTTGTGAACTCAGCCCCAGGACCAGCTGGATGAGGGGACTCTTTTCTTGGTTCAACTCTTGGCATTGCAGTGTTTGGTAGTGATATGAGAGGGGGTCACTGTATTTTAGATGTTTCCAAAACGTAATTGCTCTCTTTTTTGTTTTTATTATTAGTGGATATTGGCCTAATTCTGCATTTGTGTCCATTTGAACGGTGTTGTAGAGTGTTTTAAAATGGGTTGTCCATATGTCACCATTTTGTATCGCTAATTCCTCTTGTTTAGATTTTTTTAGTTTTTCCAATTTTGCCAGAAGTTGTTTGTGTTTATGGACTCCTCAATTAGTGTCAGCTGCTTGCTGTTGTACTGTGCTTTTTTGGTTCTGATTGTACGTTTATAGAGTTTTAAAGTCTCACAGTAAATGAAGGCGTAGTTCACCATTATTTGGGTCTTTGTGCTTTTGGTTGGATAAGTTTTTTCCTTATAATTTTACAATCTGCATCAAACCAGTTGTCATCTGTGATCTTTTTTTGTTTTGTTTTTTATCAATATCAATTGTGCTTCTTTTGCCGTTTGCCTGAATATATAGTTGATGTTTCGTACTGCTAGATTGATGCCTTCTTCACTGTGAGTGAATGTGGTATCCAGAAAGTTATCTAAGAGTGTTTGTATATTTTGGTTACTGGTTGCTTTCTGGTATTCTTCTGTGCTGTTTTGTGCCCATCTGTATGAATTTCTGATGTTGTACAGCTTACTGGGCTGTGAATATGTGGTTGTTTCCATGTCTGTTCTTTTGAGGAACAATGTATTTTGGCTGTGATCAGACAGAGGTGTTAGTGGCTTGAGAGTGAATGAGCTGAGAGAGAAGGGATCAATGTCTGTGATCATATAACTGTACTGTACCGTGGTCAAGAGGTGAGCAGTAGGTGAATCTCCCCAAAGAGTCCCCCTGTAACCAACCATTTACAAAGTACAGACCCAGGCTTCGACAGAGCTGCAACAGATCCCTTCTGTGTTTGTTGATGGTGCTGTGACTGTTGTTTCTATGGGGAGATGAAGACAGTTAGAAACCGTATGGCCTGTAATGAAGCTGTCCCCTCGTGTGCTCGTTAGATCAGGTAGTGTTCCTGTGCGCGCATTTGTGTCCCCACAGATGAGCACATTTCCCTGGGCCTGGAAATGGCACGTCTCTTCCCCAAGGGTGGGGAAGATCTCCTCTAGTAATATGGGGATTCTGAGGGGGGAAAGGAACACATCTTTTTCTGTCAGTTTTTCAGTTTTAACCGAATGTGATATTTACCAATTTTGAGGGGATCAATTAGATTTTGTAGTTCGGATTTGTACCAAATGATCAGTCCTCCAGAGCCTCTGCCTCTATTGACAGAGCTGTGTTTCTGTGATGGCACAATTTCCTCTCTGTAGCCTGTGGGACAGTGAGTGACAATGTCATACTTACACTCCTGCAGAATGATGACGTCAACATCTTTAAGATTTTTGTTGAACTCCAGTGCTAGACTCTTCAGTCCAAAGGTTGATAAGTTTAGGCCATGAATGTTCCACATGCTAACTAATAGCTATTTCATGTTCCAAAAGAAAGAATAGCAGTCAAATACAGTAACTACTAACTAATACATTGATAAGAGTGAGATAAACAGGATAACAGCTAACATTCTTTCTGTTGTTTAATATATAAATATCCCTGTTCATTGAACAAGTAAATTCTAGTACTGTGTGTGTGTGTGTGTGTGTGTGTGTGTGTGCGCATGCGTCCATGTGTGTTTAGTGCAGATGTATTGGAGGAGCTGTTTAATCTCACTTAATCCTACAGGGTTCTCCTGTCCTCTGACGACCTCTCTCCCTCTCTCCGTATGTCTCTCGGTCTCTCGCTCTCCGTCTGTCTCTCGCTCTGTCTGTCTCCCTGTAAAGTCAAATCAATTCAATTTGCTTTATTGGCATGACGTAACAAAGTACATATTGCCAAAGCTTACTTTGGATATTTACGATATGAGAATCATAAGAATCAAAATTGTCAAAGGGACAACTGTCTCTCTCTCTCTCTCTCTGTCCGTCTGTCCCTCTCCCTATGCCCGTCCGTCTGTCTCTCTCTCCGTCTGTCTCTCTCTCCGTCTGTCTCTCTCTCCGTCCGTCTCTCTCTCCGTCCGTCCCTCTCTCCGTCCGTCCCTCTCTCCGTCCGTCCCTCTCTCCGTACGTCCCTCTCTCCGTCCGTCCCACTGTCCGTCCGTCCCACTGTCCGTCCGTCCCACTGTCCGTCCGTCCCTCTCCCTCTGTCCGTCCGTCCCTCTCCCTCTGTCTGTCCCTCTCCCTCTGTCCCTCTGTCCGTCTGTCCCTCTCCCTCTGTCCCTCTGTCCGTCTGTCCCTCTCCCTCTGTCCGTCTGTCCCGCTCCCTCTGTCCCTGTCCCTCTGTCCGTTTGTCCCTCTACCTCTGTCCGTCTGTATCACCCTCCGTCTGTATGTCTCTCTCTCCGTCCGTCTGTCTCTCTCCCTCTGTCCCTCCATCCGTCCGTCTCTCTCCCTCTGTCCCTCCATCCGTCCGTCTCTCTCCCTCTGTCCCTCCATCCGTCCGTCTCTCTCCCTCTGTCAGGTCTGTCGCTGTCCTTCTGTTCCTCTCTCTCTCCGTCTGTCATTCTCCCTCTCTCTGTCTGTCCGTCTCTCTCTCTCTCTCTCTCTGTCTGTCCGTCTCGCTCTCTCCATCTGTCTGTCTCTCTCTCCCCATCTGTCCGTCTCTCTCTCTCTCTCTCCATCTGTCTATCTCTCTCTCTCCATCTGTCCGTCTCTTTCTCTCTCCATCTGTCCATCACTCTCTCTCCATCTGTCCGTCTCTCTCTCTCTCTCTCTCTCTCTCTCTCTCTCTCTCTCTCTCTCTCTCTCTCTCTCTCTCTCTCTGTCCGTCTCTCTCTCTCCGTCTGTCCGTCTCTCTCTCTCTCCGTCTGTCCGTCTCTCTCTCTCTCTCCGTCTGTCCGTCTCTCTCTCTCTCTCCGTCTGTCCGTCTCTCTCTCTCTCTCCGTCTGTCCGTCTCTCTCTCTCTCTCCGTCTGTCTGTCTCTCTCTCTCTCTCCGTCTGTCTGTCTCTCTCTCTCTCTCCGTCTCTCTCTCTCTCTCTCCCTCCATCTGTCCGTCTGTCCGTCTCTCTCTCCTTCTGTCCGTCCGTCTCTCTCTCTCTCTCTCTCCTTCTGTCCGTCTCTCTCTCTTTCTCTGTCTGTCCGTCTCTCTCTCTCTCTCCTTCTGTCATTCTCTCTCTCTCTCTCCGTCTGTCCGTCTCTCTCTCTCTCTCTCCCTCCATCTGTCCGTCTCTCTCTCCTTATGTCCGTCCGTCTCTCTCTCTCTCTCTCTCCTTCTGTCCGTCTCTCTCTCTTTCTCTGTCTGTCCGTCTCTCTCTCTCTCTCCTTCTGTCATTCTCTCTCTCTCTCTCCATCTGTCCGTCTCTCTCTCTCTCCATCCGTCCGTCTCTCTCTGTCTCCGTCTGTCCGTCTCTCTCTCTCTCCGTCTGTCCGTCTCTCTCTCTCTCTCCGTCTGTCCGTCTCTCTCTCTCTCCGTCTGTCCGTCTCTCTCTCTCTCTCCGTCTGTCTGTCTCTCTCTCTCTCTCCGTCTGTCTGTCTCTCTCTCTCTCTCCGTCTGTCTGTCTCTCTCTCTCTCTCCGTCTCTCTCTCTCTCCCTCCATCTGTCCGTCTGTCCGTCTCTCTCTCCTTCTGTCCGTCCGTCTCTCTCTCTCTCTCTCTCCATCTGTCCGTCTCTTTCTATCTCTCTCTCTCTCCGTCTGTCCGTCTCTTTCTATCTCTCTCTCTCTCCGTCTGTCTGTCTCTCTCTCTCTCTCCGTCTGTCTGTCTCTCTCTCTCTCTCCGTCTGTCTGTCTCTCTCTCTCTCTCCGTCTCTCTCTCTCTCCCTCCATCTGTCCGTCTGTCCGTCTCTCTCTCCTTCTGTCCGTCCGTCTCTCTCTCTCTCTCTCTCTCCATCTGTCCGTCTCTTTCTATCTCTCTCTCTCTCCGTCTGTCCGTCTCTCTCTCTCTCCGTCCGTCGTCTCTCTCTCTCTCCGTCTGTCCGTCTCTCTCTCTCTGTCCGTCTCTCTCTCTCTCTCCGTCTGTCTGTCTCTCTCTCTCTCTCCGTCTGTCTGTCTCTCTCTCTCTCTCCGTCTGTCCGTCTCTCTCTCTCTCTCTCCGTCTGTCCGTCTCTCTCTCTCTCTCTCCCTCCATCTGTCCGTCGGTCCGTCTCTCTCTCCTTCTGTCCGTCCGTCCGTCTCTCTCTCCTTCTGTCCGTCCGTCTCTCTCTCTCTCTCTCCTTCTGTCTCTCTCTCTCTCTCCTTCTGTCCGTCTCTCTCTCTTTCTCTGTCTGTCATTCTCTCTCTCTTCTCTCTCTGTCTGTCATTCTCTCTCTCTCTCTCTCTCCATCTGTCCGTCTCTCTCTCTCTCTCTCCATCTGTCCGTCTCTCTCTCCTTCTGTCCGTCCGTCTCTCTCTCTCTCTCTCTCCTTCTGTCATTCTCTCTCTCTCTCTTTCTCTGTCTGTCATTCTCTCTCTCTCTCTCTCTCCATCTGTCCGTCTCTCTCTCTCTCTCTCTCCTTCTGTCCGTCTCTCTCTCTTTCTCTGTCTGTCCGTCTCTCTCTCTCTCTCCTTCTGTCATTCTCTCTCTCTCTCTCAGTCTGTCCGTCTCTCTCTCTCTCTCCCTCCATCTGTCCGTCTCTCTCTCTCTCTGTCCGTCTCTCTCTCCTTCTGTCCGTCCGTCTCTCTCTCTCTCTCTCTCTCCTTCTGTCCGTCTCTCTCTCTTTCTCTGTCTGTCCGTCTCTCTCTCTCTCTCCTTCTGTCATTCTCTCTCTCTCTCTCCATCTGTCCGTCTCTCTCTCTCTCTCTCTCTCCATCCGTCCGTCTCTCTCTGTCTCCGTCTGTCCGTCTCTCTCTCTCTCCATCCGTCCGTCTCCGTCTGTCCGTCTCTCTCTCTCTCCGTCTGTCCGTCTCTCTCTCTCTCCGTCTGTCCGTCTCTCTCTCTCTCTCTCCGTCTGTCCGTCTCTCTCTCTCTCTGTCCATTCTCTCTCTCTCTCTCTCTCTCCTTCTGTCCGTCTCTCTCTCTTTCTCTGTCTGTCCGTCTCTCTCTCTCTCTCCTTCTGTCATTCTCTCTCTCTCTCTCCATCCGTCCGTCTCTCTCTGTCTCCGTCTGTCCGTCTCTCTCTCTCTCCATCTGTCCATCTCGCTCTCTCTCTCTCCGTCTGTCTGTCTGTCTCTCTCTCCCCATCTGTCCGTCTCTCTCTCTCTTTCTCCATCTGTCTGTCTCTCTCTCTCTTTCTCCATTTGTCCGTCTCTTTCTATCTCTCTCTCTCTCCGTCTGTCCGTCTCTCTCTCTCTCCGTCTGTCCGTCTCTCTCTCTCTCTCCGTCTGTCCGTCTCTCTCTCTCTCTCCGTCTGTCCGTCTCTCTCTCTCTCCGTCTGTCCGTCTCTCTCTCTCCGTCTCTCTCTCTCTGTCCGTCTCTCTCTCTCTCTCCGTCTCTCTCTCTCTCTTTCCGTCTGTCCGTCTCTCTCTCTCTCTCTCTCCCCGTCTCTCTCTCTCTCTCTCTCCCCATCTGTCCGTCTCTCTCTGTCTCCGTCTGTCCATCTCGCTCTCTCTCTCTCCGTCTGTCCGTCTCTCTCTCTCTCTCCGTCTGTCCGTCTCTCTCTCTCTGTCCGTCTCTCTCTCTCTCTCCGTCTGTCTGTCTCTCTCTCCGTCTGTCTGTCTCTCTCTCTCTCAGTCTGTCCGTCTCTCTCTCTCTCTCTCCGTCTGTCCGTCTCTCTCTCTCTCTCTCCCTCCATCTGTCCGTCGGTCCGTCTCTCTCTCCTTCTGTCCGTCCGTCCGTCTCTCTCTCCTTCTGTCCGTCCGTCTCTCTCTCTCTCTCTCTCCTTCTGTCTCTCTCTCTCTCTCCTTCTGTCCGTCTCTCTCTCTTTCTCTGTCTGTCATCTCTCTCTCTCTCTTTCTCTGTCTGTCATTCTCTCTCTCTCTCTCTCTCCATCTGTCCGTCTCTCTCTCTCTCTCTCTCCATCTGTCCGTCTCTCTCTCCTTCTGTCCGTCCGTCTCTCTCTCTCTCTCCTTCTGTCATTCTCTCTCTCTCTCTTTCTCTGTCTGTCATTCTCTCTCTCTCTCTTTCTCTATCTGTCATTCTCTCTCTCTCTCTCTCTCCATCTGTCCGTCTCTCTCTCTCTCTCTCTCCTTCTGTCCGTCTCTCTCTCTTTCTCTGTCTGTCATTCTCTCTCTCTCTCTCAGTCTGTCCGTCTCTCTCTCTCTCTCTCCCTCCATCTGTCCGTCTCTCTCTCTCTCTGTCCGTCTCTCTCTCCTTCTGTCCGTCCGTCTCTCTCTCTCTCTCTCTCTCTCCTTCTGTCCGTCTCTCTCTCTCTCTCCTTCTGTCCGTCTCTCTCTCTTTCTCTGTCTGTCCGTCTCTCTCTCTCTCTCCTTCTGTCATTCTCTCTCTCTCTCCATCTGTCCGTCTCTCTCTCTCTCTCTCTCTCCATCCGTCCGTCTCTCTCTGTCTCCGTCTGTCCGTCTCTCTCTCTCTCCATCCGTCCGTCTCCGTCTGTCCGTCTCTCTCTCTCTCCGTCTGTCCGTCTCTCTCTCTCTCCGTCTGTCCGTCTCTCTCTCTCTCTCTCTCCGTCTGTCCGTCTCTCTCTCTCTCTGTCCATTCTCTCTCTCTCTCTCTCTCTCCTTCTGTCCGTCTCTCTCTCTCTCTCCTTCTGTCATTCTCTCTCTCTCTCTCCATCCGTCCGTCTCTCTCTGTCTCCGTCTGTCCGTCTCTCTCTCTCTCCATCTGTCCATCTCGCTCTCTCTCTCTCCGTCTGTCTGTCTGTCTCTCTCTCCCCATCTGTCCGTCTCTCTCTCTCTTTCTCCATCTGTCCGTCTCTTTCTATCTCTCTCTCTCTCCGTCTGTCCGTCTCTCTCTCTCTCTCCGTCTGTCCGTCTCTCTCTCTCTCTCCGTCTGTCCGTCTCTCTCTCTCTCTCCGTCTGTCCGTCTCTCTCTCTCTGTCCGTCTCTCTCTCTCTGTCCTCTCTCTCTCTCTGTCCGTCTCTCTCTCTCTCTGTCTGTCCGTCTCTCTCTCTCTCTCCGTCTCTCTGTCCGTCTCTCTCTCTCCGTCTGTCCGTCTCTCTCTCTCTCTCTCCGTCTGTCCGTCTCTCTCTCTCTCTCTCCGTCTGTCCGTCTCTCTCTCTCTCTCCGTCTGTCCGTCTCTCTCTCTCTCTCTCCGTCTGTCCGTCTCTCTCTCTCTCTCTCCGTCTGTCCGTCTCTCTCTCTCTCTCTCCGTCTGTCCGTCTCTCTCTCTCTCTCTCTCCGTCTCTGTCCGTCTCTCTCTCTCTCTCCGTCTGTCCGTCTCTCTCTCTCTCTCTCCGTCTGTCCGTCTCTCTCTCTCCGTCTGTCCGTCTCTCTCTCTCTCCGTCTGTCCGTCTCTCTCTCTCTCTCCGTCTGTCCGTCTCTCTCTCTCTCCGTCGTCCGCCTCTCTCTCTCCGTCTGTCCGTCTCTCTCTCTCTCTCTCTCTCTCTCCGTCTCTCTCTCTCTCTCCGTCTGTCTCTCTCTCTCCGTCTCTCTCTCTCTCTTTCCGTCTGTCCGTCTCTCTCTCTCTCTCTCTCCCCATCTCTCTCTCTCTCTCTCTCCCCATCTGTCCGTCTCTCTCTGTCTCCGTCTGTCCATCTCGCTCTCTCTCTCTCTGTCCGTCTCTCTCTCTCTCTCTCTCCCCGTCTCTCTCTCTCTCTCTCCGTCTGCCCGTCTCTCTCTCTGTCTGTCCGTCTCTCTCTCTCTCTCTCCGTCTGTCCATCTCTCTCTCTCTCCGTCTGTCCGTCTCTCTCTCTCTCTTCTCTCTCCATCTGTCCGTCTCTTTCTGTCCGTCTCTTTTTTCTTTTTTAAATACAAAAATAATAACAATAATATGATAAGTCAATAGTAGAAATGTATATGGAAAATGAAACTATAACCAAATAAATAACGGTCATCTTCATCAGTACTACACCTACCATCATCATTACTACTACAACTTCCATCACCATTAAACTGCTATCATTTCCATTACCAACCATACCACTACAATTTGGAATGATTAACAACAATAATAATAGCATAAACAATAATAGCAATAATAAGTAAGTTACTGCTTACTATGCAGATGTTATTATTCAGTGTCCCTCAGGCTATGGCAGGAAAATACATATTTGGCTGCAAGAGGAGTCATTGCTCCTTCGCCCATGAGTATTTTTAGTTTTTCCTCTGGGTTGAATAAGTTAAAATTTTGTATAAATGTAGTCATTACTGTGAATAATTAATCTCTTGGTGAGGAGTGTTTCTCACAGTAAATGAGAAAGTGCATCTCTGTCTCTACCTCCCCTGTCATGCAGTGACCACATCTTTGGGTAGCCATGTCTTTTAATGTCTGCCGGTTTCTATATCCAGTTGGTGGTCACTCAGCCTGTACTTGGTAAGGATCTGTCTCTGCTTCGTATCTCTGACAGAGTATAGATAATCAGCCAATTCATATTCTCTGTTTACAAAACCGACGTACTGTGGGAGATTAGCCTGCCACAGTTGTCAGGTGAGGTCCAAACAGTTGCTCAGCCAGGTCCAGACACAGGGGCCTCTCTCTCCAGTGATTTCAGCCACCTTAAAGCCATAGAACAGTCACAGCCCACTTTTTATTTTATTTATTTTATTTGACCTTTATTTAACTAGGCAAGTCAGTTAAGAACAAATTCTTATTTTCAATGACAGCCTAGGAACAGTGGGTTAACTGCCTGTTCAGGGGCAGAACGACAGATTTGTACCTTGTCAGCTCGGGGGTTTGAACTTGCAACCTTTAGTTTAATCCTATCTGTTTTATAGCTCTCTAATTTCCTTTTGTAAATGACTGGAAAGATCAGGCTATCAACATTCAACATTTTTGTGAGTAAAACCTACAGAAACATTACAAATGTTGAATGTGTCCAGGGATAACGCTTATTTTCCTGCCTTTTCTACTACATCTCATGCCTGCTGTTACAGTCAATGGAGAATGACAGTGTGAGCATCAAGGGATAACATTATGGAACCACCGCCTTAGACAAGGTGATAAATGCACAGGATGGAGGAACTTTTCTGCCAATTTATAATGTGTTCAGCCGCTGGGATGTATTCTACCACTGGGATGTGTTCTGTGTAGAGTAGCTGAGTAGCTGAAAACTGTAATACCGCAGAAAGGAACTGAGCAGATGCACTGGAGAGGAGAGAGAGGAGCTAGCCTACTGTACAGATTTGGGTTATCTGGCTCTCTAGGATAATTATATCCTATTATTATATTATTTATTTATCATGCAGCAGAGAGAGAGAGGGGGGAAGGAAGAGGGATAGAAAGAGGGGAAAGAGAGTGAGAAAAGAGGGGGAGTAAGAAAGATAGAACGATGGGAGAGAGAGAGAGAATACTGTACAGGTAATTTTTGGGTTCTCTGTCTGTCTGGTTAACTTCACTCTCTCCCACTGCTGAAACTGGATCCCTCTCCTCTCCTCCTCTGGAACTCTATCCTGTTACTGCCCATGAAGGGTTGATTTAAACACCACTAATTAAATAGGAGTGAGGCTCTGATGAGATATTCAATCAGCACAAAAGTCTCCCCCTGTCGCTAATTGTATCCTCTTTAATGGCTTCTGCATTGAGTTACAGGGCCCGGAGCTAAGGATGACATTTTAACTGTCCTTCAGGGGCCATGTACCTATTAGTAACGAATGCCACTAGGCAGATCCAGCACAGTAGCAGATGGACATGGCTATGACGGTCTTCTGTTCTCTTCTCTGATTTGCTACCATGTATTGTCTGTGAGTGGATTGGCTGCAGACTGAGCATGTAAGCTTGTTAGAGCAATGTAGTGAACTGGCTGTCATGGCCTGCGTCCCAAATGGCATCTTATTCAGGCCCATATGGCTCTTGTCAATGGTAATGCAGTAGGGAATATGGTTTCATTTGGGATGCATCCATAGTGTCTGTGGACAGCACTCCAGTTAAGATTAAGGCCAGGTACCACACCCTCATAAGGTACTTTTTTTTCAACTTAATCATATCACAATCATTTTTTTTTACCAGTGGAAAGTAGACACAAATATAAGACCTTTTGTATAAAACAATCCAAAATATTTTATACATATAGGCACATGTTGCGGCAAAGAAAAAGATGAACACTGGATGAAGTCAGCCTAAATACTTTGGTTTCACTTTGTTAAGTCACTCCATGACTTTCTATCTGTAGAATACTAAAGATGTAGGTAAAATGCAAAATGTACAACATGTCAGCATATCCCTCTGGGCAAGACGGGAGAATATATCTAAGGATAACCACACAACATTTGGTGAATGCAGATGCTTCTGAAGCTAAGAAAAAATTGTTGGCGTGTGGGAAGAGTTTGACTTTCAAGTACAGCGAATTTAGACTAGCAAACGACTATTTAGACCCAATCACCATCTCCTCACAGTAAGTTACTAAATACAGTCCAATTTGTAACACTCTCTACGAGATGGGCTTTTAAATGATGTGTAATTTTAATGTAATGAGCTTTGAAATTATTGATGAATGTACATTTCTAAGTGGTTAATGGGTTTGAGCCAATCAGTTGTGCTGTGAAAAGGTAGGGATGGTATATGACTTGTTGCTCTAAAACACAGATTGATTTGGTGTTCAGTAATAAACCAGAGAGAGTGACTAAATCATTCAATATGGTTACTGGGCTGTCTGATCATAATCTGAGATTTATAGCTAGAACGCAGTCTAAGAGCAGGTTTAACCTCTCTACTGTTAGAAAGCCGGATCAACTCAGAATACCTAAGAGTGAATTAAACTATTTTGAAAAAGCAATTAAGGGAATAAACTGGAATGATCTCTTGTCCTATACAGACGTGGAAGCTGATAGTCAGGTTTTTCTATCCACAATCCAGACTACAATAAATGGCTTCCTAAAGAAAATCAAATCCAAACCTGGCCAAAAGAGCACTCTTCCTTGGCTAAATGGAGAAATCTGGAAATTGATGAAAGAACGAGATTATGCTCTAAAAATAGCCCTAAAATCTAAATTAGAGCATGACAGACGTAGGTTTGCCATGTTGAGAAATAAGGTGATGAAAGAAATCAGACAGGCCAAGGCAAACTTTTTATTAACATAATTGGTGAAGCAAAGGGAAATTCTAAATTGATATGGGAGAATCTAAAAAAGTTAACAGGGAAAGACCATAGTAACACTGCAAAAAGACTAGAAATCATGGTGAATAACAATCTAACACAGGATGCAGTCGAAATAGCAATAGCCTTCAATTCCTACTTTATTGACTCTGTCAGGGCACTGACACAGAACCCCTCCACTGGTTTCTTGGGCTCAGTGCTAGTGAATGACACTCAACCTGTCGTCATCATAAGGGAGGTTTCTGAGTCAAAGGTGAACAAGGTGATTAGCTCACTAAAGAACTCTAAAGCCAAAGATGTGTTTGGGATGGACTCTACCTTTCTTAAAAACTACAGTCACTCATTGGCCCCATTACTAAGGTCACCAACACATCTATTGGTCTCGGTGTGTTTCCAAGGGTATGGAAGTCGGCCATAATAACGGCCATCTTTAAATCAGGCGACCCTGCTGACGTGAGTAACTACAGGCCCATTAGTATACTACCTGTGGTGTCAAAGGTTGTTAAAAAGTGTGTAGCAGAACAACTGATTGCCCACCTCAACAACAGCCCCTTCACATTACACTCCATGCAGTTTGGCTTCAGAGCGAAACACTCCACAGAAACGGCCAACTGCTTTCTTCTGGAAAATGTGAAGTCCAAGATGGACAAAGGGGGTGCTGTTGGGGCTGTGTTTCTGGACCTAAGGAAGGCTTTTGATACTGTTAACCATGAGATTCTCATCACAAAATTGTCCAAGTTCAACTTTTCCCCTGATGCCTTGAGATGGATGAAATCATACCTTGAAGGCAGAACTCAGTGTGTCAGAGTGAGCAATGAGCTGTCGCCCTATCATAGCTATGATGTGGGCGTGCCCCAAGGGTCAATACTGGGGCCCCTCCTGTTCAGCCTGTACATTAATGATCTGCCTTCTGTCTGTACTGGGTCTGAAGTTCAAATGTATGCAGATGATACAGTGATATATGTGCATGCAAAGAGCAAACAACAAGCTGCACAAGAACTCACTACTGTAATGGTCCAGGTTACAAAGTGGCTCAGTGACTCGTGTTTGCATCTCAATGTGAAAAAAACTGTTTGCATGTTCTTCACAAAGAGGGCAACAGATGCTACTGAGCCAGATGTCTATGTGTCAGGGGAGATGCTCCAGGTGGTATCCGATTTTAAGTACCTTGGCATCATACTTGATTCCAACCTCTCTTTTAAAAAGCATGTGAAAAAGGTAATTCAAATAACTAAATTCAACCTAGCTAATTTCCAATTTATACAAAATTGTTTGACTACAGAGGTAGCAAAACTGCAAAACCTGGACCCGTACAAATCACCTGGGCTTGACAATCTGGACCCTCTATTTCTGAAACTATCCGCCGCCATTGTTGCAACCCCTATTACCAGCCTGTTCAACCTCTCTCTCATATCGTCTGAGATCCCCAAGGATTGGAAAGCTGCCGCAGTCATCCCCCTCTTCAAAGGGGGAGACACCCTGGACCCAAACTGTTACAGACCTATATCCATCCTGCCCTGCCTATCTAAGGTCTTCGAAAGCCAAGTCAACAAACAGGTCACTGACCATCTCGAATCCCACCGTACCTTCTCCGCTGTGCAATCTGGTTTCCGAGCCGGTCACGGGTGCACCTCAGCCACACTCAAGGTACTAAACGATATCATAACCGCCATCGATAAAAGACAGTACTGTGCAGCCATCTTCATCGACCTTGCCAAGGCTTTCGACTCTGTCAATCACCATATTCTTATCGGCGGACTCAGTAGCCTCGGTTTTTCGGATGACTGCCTTGCCTGGTTCACCAATTACTTCGCAGACAGAGTTCAGTGTGTCAAATCGGAGGGCATGCTGTCCGGTCCTCTGGCAGTCTCTATGGGGGTGCCACAGGGTTCAATTCTCGGGCCGACTCTTTTCTCTGTATATATCAATGATGTTGCTCTTGCTGCGGGCGATTCCCTGATCCACCTCTACGCAGACGACACCATTCTATATACTTCCGGCTCGTCCTTGGACACTGTGCTATCTAACCTCCAAACGATCTTCAATGCCATACAACACTCCTTCCGTGGCCTCCAACTGCTCTTAAACGCTAGTAAAACCAAATGCATGCTTTTCAACCGATCGTTGCCTGCACCCGCATGCCCGACGAGCATCACCACCCTGGATGGTTCCGACCTTGAATATGTGGACACCTATAAGTACGTAGGTGTCTGGCTTGACTGTAAACTCTCCTTCCAGACTCATATCAAACATATCCAATCGAAAATCAAATCAAGAGTCGGCTTTCTATTCCGCAACAAAGCCTCCTTCACTCACGCCGCCAAACTTACCCTAGTAAAACTGACTATCCTACCGATCCTCGACTTCGGCGACGTCATCTACAAAATTGCCTCCAACACTCTACTCAGCAAACTGGATGCAGTTTATCACAGTGCCATCCGTTTTGTCACTAAAGCACCTTATACCACCCACCACTGCGACTTGTATGCTCTAGTCGGCTGGCCCTCGCTACATATTCGTCGCCAGACCCACTGGCTCCAGGTCATCTACAAATCCATGCTAGGTAAAGCTCCGCCTTATCTCAGTTCACTGGTCACGATGGCAACACCCATCCGTAGCACACGCTCCAGCAGGTGTATCTCACTGATCATCCCTAAAGCCAACACCTCATTTGGCCGCCTTTCGTTCCAGTACTCTGCTGCCTGTGACTGGAACGAATTGCAAAAATCCCTGAAGTTGGAGACTTTTATCTCCCTCACCAACTTCAAACATGTGCTATCTGAGCAGCTAAACCATCGCTGCAGCTGTACATAGTCTATTGGTAAATAACCCACCCATTTTCACCTACCTCATCCCCACACTGTTTTTATTTATTTACTTTTCTGCTCTTTTGCACACCAGTATCTCTACCTGTACATGACCATCTGATCATTTATCACTCCAGTGCTAATCTGCAAAATTGTAATTATTCGCCTACCTCCTCATGCCTTTTGCACACAATGTATATAGACTCGCCTTTTTTGTACTGTGTTATTGACTTGTTAATTGTTTACTCCATGTGTAACTCTGTGTTGTCTGTTCACACTGCTAAGCTTTATCTTGGCCAGGTCGCAGTTGCAAATGAGAACTTGTTCTCAACTAGCCTACCTGGTTAAATAAAGGTGAAATAAAAATAAAAATAAAATAAAAAACTGTACTTCAACTCTATGATACTCCCCCACTTAACATACTGCTTGACTAGTTGGGCCCAAGCTTGCTGTACAACATTAAAACCTATTCAGTCTGTCTACAAACAGGCTCTCAAAGTGCTTGATAGGAAACCCAATAGCCATCATCATTGTCACATCCTTAGAAAGCATGAGCTCTTGAGTTGGGAAAATCTTGTGCAATACACCGACGCATGTCTTGTATTCAAGATCCTTAATGGCCTGGCTCCCCCTCACTCAATATTTTTGTTAAACAGAAAACCCAGACATATGGCAGCAGATCCACAAGGTCTGCCATGAGAGGTGACTGTATAGTTCCCCTAAGGAAAAGCACCTTTAGTAAATCTGCATTCTCTGTGAGAGCTTCCCATGTCTGGAATACACTGCCATCAGACACACATAACTGCACCACATATCACACTTTCACAAAATGCTTGAAGACATGGCTAAAGGTCAATCAGATTTGTGAACATGGTCCCTAGCTGTGTGTTGCCGCTTTCCATGTTGTCTGTTGTCTGTAGCTTGTGAGGTGTGGAAACACTTTGTTGCTTTTATGAATTTTGTCTTGAGCTTTTTGCTCTATGTTGCTCTGTCTGTATGCTACGTCTTGCTTGTCCTATGTTGCTATGTCTTGCTTGTTCTATGTTGCTATTGTCTATATTGTAATTGTTTTTAATAACCTGCCCAGGGACTGCGGTTGAAAATTAGCCGGCTGGCTAAAACCGGCACTTTTACTGAAACGTTGATTAATGTGCACTGTCCCTGTAAAAATAAAAATAAACTCATACTCAAACTCATGAGGACCGCCACAGGGAGACTGCGTAAATCAGGCCTTTGTGGTCGAATTGCTGCAAAGAAACCAGTACGAAAGGACACCAATAATAATAAGAGACTTGCTTGAGCCAAGAAACACGAGCAATGGACATTAGACTGGTGGAAATCTGTCCTTTGGTCTGATGAGTCCAAATTTGTGATTTTTGGTTCCAACCGCTGTGTCTTTGAGATACAGAGTAGGTGAGCATGGAGGAGGAGGTGTGATGTGTGGGGGGGGCTTTGCTGGTGAAACTGTCTGTTATTTATTTAGAATTCAAGGCACACTTAACCAGCAAGGCTACCACAGCATTCTGCAGAGATACGACATCCCATTTGGTTTGAGCTTAGTGAGACTATCATTTTGTTTTTCAACAGGACAATGACCTAACACACCTCCAGGCTGTGTAAGGGCTATTTGACCAAGAAGGAGAATGATGGAGTACCTCTGCAATCACCTGACCTCAACCCAATTGAGATGGTTTGGGATGAGGTGGACCGCAGAGTGAAGGAAAAGCAGCCAACAAGTGCTCAGCATATGTGGGAACTCCTTCAAGACTGTTGGAAAAGCATTCCAAGTGAAGCTGGTTTAGAGAATGCCACAAAGCTGTCATCAAGGCAAAGGGTGGCTATTTTGAATAATCTCAAATATATCGATATGTCTAACACTTTTTTGGTTGCTACATGATACCATATTTTTGGAATATTTTTAATTTAACCCTTGTTTTACCAGGCAAGTTAACTGAGAACACATTCTCATTAACAACCTGGTGAATAGTTACAGGGGAGATGAGATGAATGAGCCAACTGTAAACTGGGGAAGATTAGGTGGCATGAAGGCCAGATTAGGAATTTAGGGTTAACACACCTACTCTTCAGGATAAGTGCTATGGGATCTTTAGTGACCACAGAGAGACAAGACACCTGTTTAACGTCCCATCCGAAAAACACACCCTACACAAGGCAATGTCCACAATCACTGCCCTAGGGAATTGGGATGTTTTTTTCCAACTTTAGACCAGAGGAAAGGGTGCATCCTACTGGCCCTCCAACACCACTTCTAGGAGCATCTGGTCTCCCATCCAGGGACTGACCAGCACCAACCCTGCTTAGCTTCAGAAGCAAGCCAGCAGTGAGATGCAGGGTGGTATGCTGCTGGCTTGCTATTTATAGTTTTGATATCTTCAGTATTATTCTACAATGTAGAAAATACTACAAATAAAGAATAAGTAGGCGTGTCCAAACCTTTGACTGGTACTGTACCTCTCCTTCACGGTTCTGATTTCATTAAAGCTTTAATTCGAGCAATTATGCGGTTAAAAATATATCATACATTTTAGACAATTCAAACCCAGCCAAAATCCCAGCCTTAACTACACTGGAAGACACAGAACATCAACTTTAGCTATGAAAGGTGGACCAATGCAGTTTCCCGGTCTGGTGTTTTGCTCAGTGATGCAGCAGCAAAGACACAGAGCATGAGAGCACAGCGTTCACTGATAACACAGAGCATGAGAGCACAGCGTTCACTGATAACACAGAGCATGAGAGCACAGCGTTCACTGATAACACAGAGCATGAGAGCACAGCGTTCACTGATAACACAGAGCATGAGAGCACAGCGTTCACTGATAACACAGAGCATGAGAGCACAGCGTTCACTGATAACACAGAGCATGGGAGCACAGCGTTCACTGATAACACAGAGCATGGGAGCACAGCGTTCACTGATAACACCGAGCATGGGAGCACAGCGTTCACTGATAACACCGAGCATGGGAGCACAGCGTTCACTGATAACACCGAGCATGGGAGCACAGCGTTCACTGATAACACAGAGCATGGGAGCACAGCGTTCACTGATAACCCAGAGCATGGGAGCACAGCGTTCACTGATAACACAGAGCATGGGAGCACAGCGTTCACTGATAACACAGAGCATGGGAGCACAGCGTTCACTGATAACACAGAGCATGGGAGCACAGCGTTCACTGATAACACAGAGCATGGGAGCACAGCGTTCACTGATAACACAGAGCATGGGAGCACAGCGTTCACTGATAACACAGAGCATGGGAGCACAGCGTTCACTGATAACACAGAGCATGGGAGCACAGCGTTCACTGATAACACAGAGCATGGGAGCACAGCGTTCACTGATAACACAGAGCATGGGAGCACAGCGTTCACTGATAACACAGAGCATGGGAGCACAGCGTTCACTGATAACACAGAGCATGGGAGCACAGCGTTCACTGATAACACAGAGCATGGGAGCACAGCGTTCACTGATAACACAGAGCATGGGAGCACAGCGTTCACTGATAACACAGAGCATGGGAGCACAGCGTTCACTGATAACACAGAGCATGGGAGCACAGCGTTCACTGAGAATACACTGATTACAGAGTCCGTCGATCCACAATACACAACAGCATGGGAGCTTTGATCTTGAAAGCAGCTGAAAAGGTAAAATAGAGCCGTAGAAAACAAATATTTGCCTCAGCTACCTCCAGCAACCTATTCCCCTGGATGCCATTTTTGGAGGCTGCTTATTTTGTTCATGTAGGGAAATGAATAACTACTAATCCCCCTATCGAGGATTGCATGCACGCTACAGTGGGTAATACAGTAATACATTTTACTGGTCTGCATTGTGTATTTTTTTATCTCTCTCTCTCTTGGGTGTTTTGATATTTATGTAAACTCGTAGTCATCAAAGAGACCTCGATATGTGAGAAATCCAACAGCAACGTTATTGCTCAAAACCACTGAACATAGGACATGTTTTTACCTAAAGCATTGAAGCTGGACCAACAAGGCGTCTCAAAAAGATTAAATGGACAATACAGTAATTGTATCTTATAGTATAGAACTGTTGCTAAAGTCAAAGTGGGATAACTAATACATTTTTAGCCACCTGGAGCGGCAAGTAGCCTAGTGGTTAATGCGTTGGACCAGTAACCAAAAGGTTGCTAGATCAAATCCCTGAGCCGACAAGGTAAAAATCTCTCGCTCTGCCCCTGAACAAGGCAGGTAACCCACTGTTCCTCTCCATCATTGTAAATAAGAATTTGTTCTTAACTGACTTGCCTAGTTAAATAAAAGTTAAATAAAAAATAGACCCTCTACAACAGTTTCCCAAATTAGAGAGATGAACCTGGAGAAGACTCCTCTAAGTAAGCTGGTCCTGAGGCTCTGTTCACAAACAGTCCCCACAGAGCCCCAGGACAGCAACACAATTAGACCCAAACAAATCCTGAGAATACAAAAGTAAAGTAAAATATTACTTGACACATTGGAAAGAATTCACCAAAAAAAAGATAAATCTAGAATGCTATTTGGCCCAAAACCGAGTACACAGTGGCAGAATACCTGAACTAAAAGTAAAGAAAGCTTTGACCATGTACAGACTCTGTGAGCATAGCCTTGCTATTGAGAAAGGCAGACCTGTCTCTCAAAGAAGATGGGCTATGTGCACACTGCCCACAAAATGAGGTGGAAACTGAGTTGCACTTCCTAACCTCCTGCCAAATGTATGATGACATATTACACAGACACACAAAGAGTTAGAAAACAAATCCAATGTTGATAAACTCCCATATCTGTTGGGTGAAATACCATAGTGTGCCATCACAGCAGCATTATTTGTGGCCTGTTGCCACAAGAAAATGGCAACCAGTGAAGAACAAACCACATTGTAAATAGAACTGATATTTATTTTCCCTGTTGTACTATTTGCACATCGTTACAACACTGTATACGATTTGTACTATTTGTAATTCATTCTTTTGGAAGTTTTGAGTGTAAT
This sequence comes from Oncorhynchus masou masou, assembly GCF_036934945.1. Taxonomy (NCBI): domain Eukaryota; kingdom Metazoa; phylum Chordata; class Actinopteri; order Salmoniformes; family Salmonidae; genus Oncorhynchus; species Oncorhynchus masou. Next base: position 20,275,392 of record NC_088236.1, on the reverse strand, counting down.
GTTTACTGTTCATTATTTCACTTGTTTGGCAATGTAAATATATGTGTCATATGCCAATAAAGCCCTTAAATTGAAATTGAATTGATAGAGAGAGACACAGACAGACAGAAGGGATGGAAGGAAGGAATGCAGAGGAAGAGAGAAAGAGAGGGTGGGACAGAGAGAAAGAGAAAGAGTGAAAGACAAACACAAAAGAGAGGAGGAGAGAGAGGGATAGAGCTCTTTCCCTACAGGAGTCTGTATCAGGTCCAGAGGAGAAGATCTCCTTGACTGATAGCTGGCAGACAGACTAATCACTGTTGAGACTTGAGACTGAGGCTCTCCCGATCCAACACTACTGCAATGTCCCTGATCTCACCGCCACCATCTCCCCACAACACCAATGGATCTCAACGTCAAAAGCCCAGCGTATGCACATTGATATGATAATATTACATAAACCCTTATTTCACGGAAGTATGATACTGTAGCCACTGATTGTGCAGAAAGCTGATGAGACACAAATGCTGCAGGTTTTATCTATGCAGAACAGAAAGCACACCTGCAAATAGCTTGTCTGTTTGTTTCTTTGTCTTGGCTCAGTGAAAGCTTTGAGTCAGCATAGATAGGCGCACAGATGCTAGCAAGCACAAACCCAATTGCGCACCACCACCACCCATTTCTCCTGTAGTTCCTCTCAGACAAGAAGGAAGACTTTAAGCACAAGCATCACAACCCACACGTATCTCGTGTGGCTCAGTTGGCAGAGCATGGTGTTTGCAAAGCCAGGGTTGTGAGTTTGATTCCCATGGGGGACCAGTATGGAGAAGAAAAAAGTATGAAATGTATGCACTCACTACTGTAAGTCGCTCTGGATAAATTACTAAAATGTATCAACCGGTGTTTGATGGCAGAACATAATTGCAGGTGTCAAAATACCATTTACACGGGAGACATGTTGCACCCTATTCACTTAGTAGTGCACTACTTCTGACCAAAGCCCACTATTACATCAATTCAATGTCTATTCCACGTTGGTTCAACATAATTTCATTGAAATGACGTGGAAACAATGGCACCCTACCCACTGGGTAGGGTGCCATTTGGGATATAGTCTAAATGTGCTCTTTTCACTTAACAGAAAGCTGCTCTGCTCTGATAACCTGTGGCTTTCAGTTCATTGTCACTTCGACGTCGGTTGGTTCAGTCAAGCAGAAATGTGTTACTACATATCTATTCATCACAAGAGGCAAGCAGGTCGAGACACAGGGGTAGGAATCAATAACAGGAATGTCCATTAAGACAGAAAGGTTTAACACTCCTCTGACAGTGAGTGCATCGAAGGCAGAGATGATTTGAGAACCTATCTATGGGGCTATGCATTTTTCAAAAACTTACACTCTGTTATCCAATTCTTACTATTGTAAAAGTGTGAAATCATCATCATGATAGTGAGATGTATAACGGACACTACTACACTCTTAGAAAAAGGGTTCTTCGGTTATCCCCATAGGAGAACCCTTTTGGGTTCCAGGTAAAACCCTCTGTGCAAAAATAACCCCAAAAGGTTCTACCTGGATCCAAAAAGTGTTCTTCAAACGGTTCACCTATGGGGAAAGCCGAAGAACCCTTTTAGGTTGTGTTTAGCACCTTGTGTAGAGCCAGTGTAGTACTCACATTGTCTGTTCTGAGTTTCTTAGCTGGGCAGCCTCCATCCACGGGATGTAGCATGTAATACAGTCGTACTTTATTGGCATGTTTCCGACTCTAGAAAGGACAAAAAGGGAGATAAAACACAATAAAGGTTAGAAACATCATGAAAATACCATCATTCATGTTTATCTTGATCTGAACCCCCCCAAAGCTTTCACATGAATTCCATGTCTAGATTAAAGATAAATTAAATGTTTATATTGCATGTATTGAACGTCTTACAAAAGCAGTGCCATAATGCGTATCTGAGAACTGTGTCGTTGAATGATTCAGACTTACTAAAAGATTGTATTATAGAAAGAAAAACCTGGTGACTGACCCAATGGCACACTATTCCCTACATAGAGCCCTATGGGCCCTCAAAAGTAGTACACTATATAGAGAATTTATACAGTGCCTTCGGAAAGTATTCAGACCCTTTGACTTTTTACACAATTTGTTATGTTAGTCTTATTCTAAAATCTATTAAATAAAACATTTTCCTCAGCAATCTACACACAATACCCTATAATTACCAAGCAAAACTGGTTTTAAATTATTGCAAATGTATTACAAGTAAAAAACAGATACCATATTTAAATACCAAGTATTCAGACCCTTTGCTATGAGATTCAAAATTGAGCTCAGGTGCATCGTGTTTCCATTGGTCATCCTTGAGATGTTTCTACAACTTGATTGAAGTCCACCTGTGGTAAATTCTATTAATTTGACATGATTTGGAAAGACACACACCTGTCTTCATAACGGTCCCACAGTTGACAGTGTATGTCAGAGCAAAAACCAGATACAGATACAGGATTGTGTCAAGGCACAGATCTGGGGAAGGGTACCAAAACATTTTTGCTGCGTTAAAGGTCCACAAGAACACAATGGCCTCTATCATTCTTAAATGGAAGAAGTTTGGAACCACCAAGACTCTTCCTAGAGCTGGCCCCCCGGCCGAACTGAGCAATAGGTGGAGTAGCGCCTTGGTCAGGGAGGTGACCAAGAACCTGATGGTCACTCTGACAGAGCACTAGAGTTTATCTGTGGAGATGGAACAACCTTCCAGAAGGATAACCATCTCTGCAGCACTCCATAAATCAGGCCTTTATGGTAGAGTGGCCAGACGGAAGCCACTCCTCAGTAAAAGGCACATGACAGCCTGGTTGGAGTTTGCCAAAAGACCCCTAAAGATTCTCAGACCGTGAGAAACAAGATTCTCTGGTCTGATGAAACCAAGATTGAACCCTATGGCCTAAATGCCAAGGGTCACGTCTGGAGTAAACCTGGCACCATCCCTACGGTGAAGCATGGTGGCAGGATCATGCTGTGGGGATGTTTTTCAGCGGCAGGGACTGGACGCCGAGTCAGGATCAAGGCAAGAACGAACGTTCCAAAGTACAGAGAGATCCTTGATGAAAACCTGCTCTAGAGCGCTCAGGACCTCAGACTGGGGCAAAGGTTCACCTTCCAACAGGACAACAATCCCAAGCACACAGCCAAGACAATGTGCCTTCGGACACAGCCAGAGCCCAGACTTGAACCCGATCGGAAATCTCTGGCGAGACCTGAAAATACCTGTGCCGCAATGCTCCCATCCAGCCTGCCAGCCTGACAGAGCTGAGAGGATCTGCAGAGAAAAGTGGGAGAAACTCCCCAAATACAGGTGTGCCAAGCTTGTAGTGTCATACCCAAGAAGACTCGATGCTGCAATCACTGCCAAAGCTGCTTCAACAAAGTACTGACTAAAGGGTCTGAAAACTTAAGTAAATCTGATATTTAAAAAAAAAAATATATATATATATATATATTTGCTAACTTCAAATAATCTGTTTTTGCTTTGTCATTATGGGGTATTGTGTGTAGATTTATGAGGGGGAAAAGTATTTAATCAATTTTAGAATAAGGCTGTAATGTATCAAAATGTGGAAAAAGTAAAGGGGTCTGAATACTTTCCGAAGGCACTGTGTATACTGAACAAAAATATAAACACAACATGCAAAAGTGTTGGTAACCATATTTCATGAGCTGAAAGTTCCCAGAAATGTTGGGTACAAACAATGTTAGTGAGCATTTCTCCTTTGCCAAGATAATCCATCCACCTGACAGGTGTGGCATATCAAAAAGCTGATTAAACAGCATAATAATTGCACAGGTGTACCTTGTGCTGAGGACAATATAAATATGCAGTTTTGTCACATAACACAATGCCACAGATGTCTCAAGTTTTGAGAGTGCGTGCAATTGCCATGCTGACTGTAGGAATGTCCACCAGAGCTGTTGCCAGATAATTGAATGTTCATTTATCTACTATAAGCTGCTTCAAACATCTTTTTAGAGAATTTAGCATTGCCAGGCTCACAACCGCAGAACACGTGTAACCACGTCAGCCCAGGACCTCCCCATCCGGCTTCTTCACCTGCGGGATGGTCTGAGAACAGCCACCCGGATAGCTGATGAAACTGTGGCTTTGCACACTCAAAGATTTTCTGCACAAGCAGAAACGTCTCAGGGAAGCTCATTTGCATGCTCGTTGTCCTCACTAGGGCTTTGATCTGACTGCAGTTCGGCGTCATAGTCGAATTCAGTGGGCTAATGCTCACCTTTGATGGTCACTGGCACACTGGATCAACGTGTACAACAGCGTGTTCCAGTTCCTGCAAATATCCAGCAAATTCGCAAAGCCATTGACGAGGAGTGGGACAACATTCAACTGCCTGATCTATGCGAAGGAGATGTGTCTTCCTGCATGATGCAAATGGTGGTCAGATCAGACACTGACGGGTTTTCTGATCCACGCCCTTACCTTTTTTTTAAAGGTATCTATGACCAACAGATGCATATCTGTATTCCCAGTCATGTGAAATCCATAGGTTAGGACCTAATACATTCATTTCAATTGACTGATTTGCTTAAATTAACTGTAACTTAGTAAAATCTTTGAAATTGTTGCATGTTGCGTTTATATTTTTGTTCAGTGTACTGTATATAGAGAGAATATACACTGAGTGTACAACACATTAGGAACACATTCACAATATTGAGTTGCCATTCCTTTTGCCCTCAGAACAGTCTCAATTCGTCGGGGCATGGATTCTACAAGGTATCGACAACATTCCAAAGTGATTCTGGCCAATGTTGACTCTAATGCATCCCACAGTTGTGTCAAGTTGGCTGGATGTCCTTTGGGTGATGGACCAGTCTTGATACACACGGGAAACTGTTGAGCATGAAAAACCCAGCAGCGTTGCAGTTCTTGACACAAACCGGGGCACCTGGCACCTACTACCTGGTTCAAAAGCTACTTGAATATTTTGTCTTGCCCATTCACCCTATGAATGGAACACACACAATCCATGTCTCAAAGATTAAAAATGCTTCTTTATCCTGTCTGCCCTTCATCTACACTGATTGAAGTGGATTGAACAAATTACATCAATAAGGGATCATAGCTTTTACCAGGATTCACCTGGTCAGTCTATGCCATGGAAAGAGCAGGTGTTCCTAATGTTTTGAACAGTGTATATATATTGAGAGAGAATATATGGTGCCATTTTGGACCCAGCCCCTGTCTGACACTAGATTCCATTAATAATTACTGCAGCTTCCATTAAAGGAGCGAGGCCCTTATCACATCACAGACCCATTGATCCCTCCACTTTGGCAGCAAACAGAGCAGCTTTTGGGCTAGGGTGGGGATGGGGGGATGGGTGAAGGAAAACAGAGCAGCTTTTGGGCTAGGGTGGGGATGGGGGGATGGGTGAAGGAAAACAGAGCAGCTTTTGGGCTAGGGTGGGGATGGGGGGATGGGTGAAGGAAAACAGAGCAGCTTTTGGGCTAGGGTGGGGATGGGGGGATGGGTGAAGGAAAACAGAGCAGCTTTTGGGCTAGGGTGGGGATGGAGGGATGGGTGAAGGAAAACAGAGCAGCTTTTGGGCTAGGGTGGGGATGGAGGGATGGGTGAAGGAAAACAGAGCAGCTTTTGGGCTAGGGTGGGGATGGAGGGATGGGTGAAGGAAAACAGAGCAGCTTTTGGGCTAGGGTGGGGATGGAGGGATGGGTGAAGGAAGACAGGGGTGAGGTGAGAGGGTAGAGTGATGGAGGGAAATCGATTACCCATTCAGTTTATCTTCAAATAATTCCACTCGACTGCAGGTTTACAAGCTCCCAAACATTAAGGAAGGGATCAAAGGGGTTGAAGTGTTTCAATGAAGGAATGACTTTTAAAAACCTTAATTTCATCTTGAAGAGAGAGGTAGTTTCTCTTTCCACTCTTCCAAGGAAGAGTGCTCATGCAGCGTGACAGTCAGACAGATGACTCCCAGATTGTCTTTACAGAGACGCAGGATGCATACCAAATGCATACCAAATGGCACCCTATTCCCTATATAGTGCAGGGTTAGGGTTAGGGTCCAGGGCTACGGTCAAAGGTAGTGGCCTATATAGGGAACATGGAGTAATTTAGGACACAACCACAGAGATGGCAGACAAACGCATATTTTCAGCTCAGATGGAGGAGAATGGTCCTGAGAAATCTATTTGTTTTTCTTGTCTTTCTTGTTTATGGCTGGGCTAATGCACCATGAGCCTGAGAAAGGAACTATCAGGCATCAGTGGCAGGAGGAAGGTTATTGGAGGCTCAAACACATAACAGGAAGGGAATGAAATGATCATTCAGAGGCTCTCTCTCTGCCAATCTCTCAGTATGCTCCGAGAGCATTTTCCTCTGATAGTCTCTTCCTTTGATATCATGTGTGACACTCTCCTATGCTGCATCCATCTGCACCGTCTGATATGAGCTAAGGGGCTGTTCTACTTTTACTAACTGGAGCATTGGAACACAGCGTACATACAACCAACCCAATAGCTAGAGAAGACCTAAATGCACTGAAAGACACCAACTGCCCACAAGGATCTGTTCAAAAGTAGTGCACTATGTAGGGGAAATGTTGCCATTTGGAGCACAAAATATAAATGGGGATAGGAGCCTGGGGAAACTCAGAAGAACGTACAGTTGTGAGGATGAGTGAAAAGCCAATGTGAGAAGAGTGAAACCTGCTCATAGAGAATCTCCACTGCTGATGGCATTGGTGATGATATCTCCATGGGGAGTCTAAAACTCCAAAGGCAACAGACACTCCTTGGCAGTGCTGTATTGCATATGGGCTAGTAGTATATGCCCAACTGAGCTTGCCTTGCTTTCCTCTTGAAAGTGACCAGCCGCTGCTGCCGATATAAATAAACTGCTGGTGGCAGGAAGGAAGTCCCAGGTGCCTTTATTTTTACAGAGTTGACATAATCAGGCCAGAAAAAAAATCCATATTGCATTACCACTACATCAGTGAGTTGATTATAGAGGCTATATGCTCTCTGGATATAATCTACTCTCTGCACAATGGACCCTGGGCAGATTCCCCAGCACATCCACCCTCTGGTCTGGTCCTGTCTGCCCACTAGAGGCAGACTGAGTCCCAAATGACACATATGGTGCACTACTCTGGTCAAAAGTAGTGCACTAAATAGGGAATAGGGTGGCAGTTGGGAGGCAGAGACCAGCGGGCAAGACTGCATGAAACAAAATAATACAAATAATACAATAATACAAATATCAGAGCATTTTCATTAACTTACAATTTTCTATGAATCTAGATCCAACAACATTCATTTTTGTTTTTATGACTCTGGCATTCCTATATTTTTGTTGTCATGTTAGATGCTACAAGTCAATACTGCTTGCTCACTCACAGCCATAATGTGACCAGTTAGCTCACTATGATGACTGCAGATGTTGCTAACTGCTTGCTAATATGGCTGTTACTGTTATGTAACCCCATGTCATGGTAGTCCGGGGAACTAATTGGAGCAATTTAAATGAGCCAACCCTGAAGTTTGTTCTGATTTTGCTCAGACAAGTGGGCTTGCTGGGTAATGGAGCAGGCTAGCAGCCCTTGAGGAGTCCTCATTATGTAAAGAAATCAGAATCAGACAAACCAGCATTGATACAGAGTGGGTCAGGTAAATTCCAGAGAGAGACACTCCAGAGAGGATGGGGCTGTGGCTGAGCGGCTGGCACGTCGCTGAATCCCCTTCCTGTCGGAGTGTGTGTGTGTGTGTGTGTGTACGTGTGTGAATAAATAGTAATGTTACATAGAGCTCTCCTCTGTCCCTGGGAAAAATGCCAAGCATTGACCACATTCTGGGACAAATTACCTCATTATTATAAGTTGCTTACTTCAAAAACACCAAGCTAATTGTGTGTTGGTGAGGACATAAATCGCATGTGCATTTGCAGGGAGTTCAAAATATTTGAAAACCTTCTAGATACTTCGAAAAACTAGCCTATTTGGCAATCGTTGGCATCAAGAAAAGCAAAAGCTATGTACCATTGTATAACAAAACTGTGTCTGGTTTACAACGACTAACATCCTATAGCGTATTTAGCATGTGCTTCATCAATACCCTGATGATTACAGTTAATAGGGTGTTTCAGGACATATCATAGATAATTGACGCTGCAAATTAGTTTATTCATAGTCCAGCACCCCAAAACACACTGTGTTTCTACTGAGGCAACTTTTTGATGATGTTAACAACCTCGTACAACATTCCTACCATCAAGTCTTTTCTACAATATTCTATTCCATCCTCCCCATTCAGTCATGAATAATCTCTTCATCCAGAATCAAATCAGCTACGAGAGACTCTGTGGTGAAGTGCTGCTTCTTTCTTATGTTTTCTGCACATAGCTGTTGGTTAAGGATTCATCAGACACCAGCTGTTTCCTGAATGGATGAGTGCGGAGCAGTGCAGTGTCCCAAATGGCACCCTACTCCCTATGTTGTACACTACTTTTGTGCAGGGCCCAAATGGCTCTGATCAAACGTAGTGCACTATATAGGGAATAAGGTGCCATTTGGGACAAAACCAAAAGCAGAGCAGAGAAGCACGCCGTCAGTGCACGCCGCTAGGCTCTGTATAGTCAAATGATACACAGTGGAGGACTAATTGATGTGGCTGTATGTGAGCCCCCACGATGAGCTTGACTTGGAGGAGCTGAAAAGTTGCTACACCCACCAGCACAACCTGCAGTCATCCTCTATTAGTTATCTGAATGTCCCTTTGTCAACCTAACACCTCTCCCTCTCCAGTTCCATCCACTTTCTGTCCGTGTCAGTTCATGTTCATCACATGCACTAACAGTCAAATTCAATCACACTTTCTAAGATGCCTTCTTACTTGGATATACAGTGCATTAATAACAGTAATCACAGAACTCCACTGGAGAGCATGTTGAATCAGAAACTAATTTGTTTTTGGAACACGACATTGAAATAAAGTTGTTTTCAGTAAACACCCATCTTTCCAATTGATCAAATGTTTTCCCTTGATACCTATCCTATCTGTTCATTTGTAGTCCTCCTGACATAATCATCCCTTTACAGCTCAAACACACCCAGACTCTGACAGCATGGTATGTGGTATTGCACATGAGAGCAAGAACCACTTGGCCGGATGGAGAGTATTGTGCCGACAACGCCTGTAGATCAGTCGGCGATGGGAGAGGGAGCGCTCCCCTAGACACTTGACAGGATGCTTTCATGAAACTAAGACAGACAGACAAGAATACCAATTCTTCAACTCCTACCAAAAACCACACATAAAAAAATGCATTGGATAGTACCTGCCATGAACTCATATCCCACATTAGAAATGAGCAAACTCTAATTGTCTGTCAAGTCATCGGCTTAAAGGAAGTGACACGGGGAGGATGTGTTTACAGGATGAGCTTAGAGATGAGCTCTGAAGCTGCTCAATGACAACAAGGGCATCAAACTACGCCGTTGGAACAAATGGAGCACGGATCATGGAAATGGAACATGCCATCCAAACTTCCAGAGGGGCTATTTTGTAACAATGTTACAGTACACATGTAGAGTTCAGTATACTGTATGTTGAGTATGTCTGATCGGAATAGAGGATAATTATCCATGTGAAAAATATCATGGATATAACAGCAGTCAGCTCTTTTCTGCTGAGTTCAGTGCTAGGTGCTTGAGGGCGAGTGATTACCTTTTAAATCCTTCAACTCGTATGTGCAGCAGTTGACAAGAAGCTATGTTAAAGTCCTGCCTTATATTGTGGACATGGAGAGTATAAAGAGATCATTGCCAATGAGAGACATGAGGACCGGGAACACAATTACAAGTGACAACCTCACTGACAGGCTAATGGCTATTAGTACCACTTTAGTCAGAAAAATATAGCAGACTCCATTTAAAATTGATTTTGAAGTGAGATAACGTTAACATTAAGTGTCTCACTGTGTGTGTGCCTGCAAAGATAGTAAAACAAGGAAAATCCTCCCTCATTGGGACATTTCTCACATCCCCATGAGGACAAAGGCTATTTTAAGTTTAGGTGTTAGGTTTAGGGTTACAATTAGGGTAAAGAAAATGGGTTAGTGGTTAGGTTTAGGAGTTAGGTTTGGGTTACGGATTAGGGTTAGGGAAAATAGGATTTTTTATGGATATTGATATTAATTATAGGTCCCCACGAGGATAGAAGTACATAACGTGTGTGTGTGTGTGTGAGCGAGAGTGTACGAATGTGAATGATAAACAGTATCAGATACAACAACAACAACAACAACAACAACAAAAATCTATTTCCAAAACCATTGACCATGTCATGAAAAGCCAGGCCCTGGAAAATATAAATAACTAATAGGTTGACAGCATGGGATTTGAGGGACAAACTGGTGTTCGATCAAACCCCTGTAAGATATGGATCTAAAAGGAAATGGTGCTTTAAAAACTACCTACTATGGCCTGGGACGCCTCCAAGGTTAGGGTTTAGGATAGAGACGTCCCAAGGATCCTAGGATAGCACAGACCATTAAGTTTTACCAGCAAAGAAATTAATTATAGTACAAATTTGGAAGGCTGCTACCTTCTCCCCCCCCCTTCATGAAAGGACAAATTTTCCTTTCAAACGAAGCCCAACAAATTACACAATTAAAAGTCAGAAAGTATGTTAATGTACCCAAATTTCCTTATAATGGACCCCAAAAGGCATTTTAAATCTCACCCATTGATGGATCGCACCCAATTTCATGCCATTTGTTACAGTGGAAATTAACACACCCAAGGAACAAAGCTTTTTCTTTGCCCTCTTTTTCCTGCCATGCACCAAAAAAGAAATTCAGAACATTGGAAATCCAAGTCTCTCCTATCCTTTGGAGATCATGTCTGGCAGGGCTGAGCAAAGTGGAGGTTTTGGTTCATTATATATTTAAATTAAAACCTGCAAAAGCCCTAAAAGTCATTTTAGGTGTTGTGTCAATCACAAAATCATAAAATAATTATATCAGGGCTGAAAAAGGGATTTGCATCTCATGCTAAATATTCCAGTTTGATTCGTCTCACTATCCCGTCTCTTCCTTGTCAGAATACTTTGAGACTGTAACTGTTTAATCTTCATTAAGGAAAAAAAAGTATGTACAATACATAGTGCGATAGCGTCCCAAATTGCACCCTATTCATGTCTGGTCAAAAGTTGCACACTATAAAGGGAATAGGGTGCAATTGGGAGCAGACTACCGCTGTCTCAGCTCAGCAGTGCCAATTAAAAGGGTCTGAGTTGTCGTGTCTTTACTATCATTAAATGAAGACATAGTTTTTATCAAAGATTCTCTGTAATTAGTATTATGCGATTAAACTGATTAATCATGTAGCTGTAATTAACTAGGAAGTCGGGGCACCCAGGAAAATATTCAGATTACAGAGGTTTTAATTTCCTAATACAACTTTTCAGATATTTTATATCTGATCAATTAGTCTTCGAATTAATGAATTATTTACTTAACCTCACGTTAGTCTCATTCCAAACGTCATAAATTGTTGGTTATCTGCACGAACCCAGTCTTCACTGAGTCATCCATACATCAATTGTCTTAAATCATTTATTTACTAACCAAGTTATTCACAGCAATGCATAAACAAACAAAGTAAATATGGTTACAAGAACTGATAGGGGAATGTGCCCTAGTGGGCTAAACCGGCATGACGGCTTGTTGTACAAAAGGGAAGTGGGGATCGACTGAGAAGACAACGCACAGTTGATAATTATAACAATTGAAATGCTAATCCTTTGCACATGAACGCTCACTCATTCAGGAACAACTGCAATCAATATATATATATATATATATATATATATATATATATATATATATATATATATATATATATACGCTAGGTGTATCGTCGGGATCTCTGCTGAAAAGTTAGTTTCTGTTGGAGAATTTCCATCCTCTCTCAAATCAAATCAAATTGTATTTGTCACATACACATGGTTAGCAGATGTTAATGCGAGTGTAGCGAAATGCTTGTGCTTCTAGTTCCGACAATGCAGTAATAACCAACAAGTAATCTAACTAACAATTCCTAAACTACTGTCTTATACACAGTGTAAGGGGATAAAGAATATGTACATAAGGATATATGAATGAGTGATGGTACAGAGCAGCATAGGCAACATACAGTAGATGGTATCGAGTACAGTATATGCATATGAGATGAGTGTGTAAACAAAGCGGCATAGTTAAAGTGGCTAGTGATACATGTATTACATAAGGATGCAGTCGATGATATAGAGTACAGTATATACGTATGCATATGAGAAGAATAATGTAGGGTAAGTAACATTATATAAGGTAGCATTGTTTAAAGTGGCTAGTGATATATATATATATATATATATACATAATTTCCCATCAATTCCCATTATTAAAGTGGCTGGAGTTGAGTCAGTGTCAATGTGTTGGCAGCAGCCACTCAATGTTAGTGGTGGCTGTTTAACAGTCTGATGGCCTTGAGATAGAAGCTGTTTTTCAGTCTCTCGGTCCCAGCTTTGATGCACCTGTACTGACCTCGCCTTCTGGATGATAGCGGGGTGAACAGGCAGTGGCTCGGGTGGTTGATGTCCTTGATGATCTTTATGGCCTTCCTGTAACAGTTTGCCCCCGGTGATGCGTTGTGCAGACCTCACTACCCTCTGGAGAGCCTTACGGTTGAGGGCGGAGCAGTTGCCGTACCAGGCGGTGATACAGCCCGCCAGGATGCTCTCAATTGTGCATCTGTAGAAGTTTGTGAGTGTTTTTGGTGACCAGATGAATTTCTTCAGCCTCCTGAGGTTGAAGAGGCGCTGCTGCGCCTTCTTCACGATGCTGTCTGTGTGAGTGGACCAATTCAGTTTGTCTGTGATGTGTATGCCGAGAAACTTAAAACTTGCTACTCTCTCCACTACTGTTCCATCGATGTGGATAGGGGGGTGTTCCCTCTGCTGTTTCCTGAAGTCCACAATCATCTCCTTAGTTTTGTTGACGTTGAGTGTGAGGTTATTTTCCTGACACCACACTCCGAGGGCCCTCACCTCCTCCCTGTAGGCCGTCTCGTCGTTGTTGGTAATCAAGCCTACCACTGTTGTGTCGTCCGCGAACTTGATGATTGAGTTGGAGGCGTGCGTGGCCACGCAGTCGTGGGTGAACAGGGAGTACAGGAGAGGGCTCAGAACGCACCCTTGTGGGGCCCCAGTGTTGAGGATCAGCGGGGAGGAGATGTTGTTACCTACCCTCACCACCTTGGGGCGGCCCGTCAGGAAGTCCAGTACCCAGTTGCACAGGGCGGGGCCGAGACCCAGGGTCTCGAGCTTGATGACGAGCTTGGAGGGTACTATGGTGTTGAATGCCGAGCTGTAGTCGATGAACAGCATTCTCACATAGGTATTCCTCTTGTCCAGATGGGTTAGGGCAGTGTGCAGTGTGGTTGAGATTGCATCGTCTGTGGACCTATTTCGGCGGTAAGCAAATTGGAGTGGGTCTAGGGTGTCAGGTAGTGTGGAGGTGATATGGTCCTTGACTAGTCTCTCAAAGCACTTCATGATGACGGAAGTGAGTGCTACGGGGCGGTAGTCGTTTAGCTCAGTTACCTTAGCTTTCTTGGGAACAGGAACAATGGTGACCCTCTTGAAGCATGTGGGAACAGCAGACTGGTATAGGGATTGATGTCCGTAAACACACCAGCCAGCTGGTCTGCGCATGCTCTGAGGGCGCGGCTGGGGATGCCGTCTGGGCCTGCAGCCTTGCGAGGGTTAACACGTTTAAATGTTTTACTCACCTCGGCTGCAGTGAAGGAGAGACCGCATGTTTCCGTTGCAGCCAGTGTCAGTGGCACTGTATTGTCCTCAAAGCGGGCAAAAAAGTTATTTAGTCTGCCAGGGAGCAAGACATCCTGGTCCGTGACTGGGCTGGATTTCTTCCTGTAGTCCGTGATTGAATGTAGACCCTGCCACATGCCTCTTGCGTCTGAGCCGTTGAATTGAGATTCTACTTTGTCTCTGTACTGACGCTTAGCTTGTTTGATAGCCTTACGGAGGGAATAGCTGCACTGTTTGTATTCAGTCATGTTACCAGACACCTTGCCTGATTGAAAGCAGTGGTTTGCGCTTTCAGTTTCACGCGAATGCTGCCATCAATCCACGGTTTCTGGTTAGTGAATGTTTTAATCGTTGCTATGGGAACGACATCTTCAACGCACGTTCTAATGAACTCGCACACCGAATCAGCGTATTCGTCAATGTTGTTATCTGACGCAATACGAAACATGTCCCAGTCCACGTGATGGAAGTAGTCTTGGAGTGTGGAGTCAGCTTGGTCGGACCAGCGTTGGACAGACCTCAGCGTGGGAGCTTCTTTTTTTAGTTTTTGTCTGTAGGCAGTTATCAGCAAAATGGAGTCCTGGTCAGCTTTTCCGAAAGGGGGGCGGGGCAGGGCCTTATATGCGTCGCGGAAGTTAGAGTAATAGTGATCCAAGGTTTTTCCACCCCTGGTTGCGCAATCGATATGCTGATACAATTTAGGGAGTCTTGTTTTCAGATTAGCCTTGTTAACATCCCCAGCAACAATGAATGCAGCCTCCGGATAAATGGTTTCCAGTTTGCAAAGAGTTAAATAAAGTTCGTTCAGAGCCATCGATGTGTCTGCTTGGGGGGGGGTATATACGGCTGTGATTATAATCGAAGAGAATTCTCTTGGTAGATAATGCGGTCTACATTTGATTGTGAGGAATTCTAAATCAGGTGAACAGAAGGATTTGAGTTCCTGTATGTTTCTTTCATCGCACCATGCCTCGTTAGCCATAAGGCATACACCCCCACCCCTCTTCTTACCAGAAAGGTGTTTGTTTCTGTCGGCGCGATGCGTGGAGAAACCCGTTGGCTGCACCGCTTCGGATAGCGTCTCTCCAGTGAGCCACGTTTCCGTGAAGCACAGAACGTTACAGTCTCTGATGTCCCTATGGAATCCTACCCTTGCTCCGATTTCATCAACCTTGTTGTCAAGAGACTGGACATTGGCAAGAAGAATGCTAGGAAGTGGGGCACGATGTGCCCGTCTCCGTAGTCTGACCAGAAGACCGCCTCGTTTCCCTCTTTTCCGGAGTCGTTTTTTTGGGTCGCTGCATGCGATCCATTCCGTTGTTCTGTTTGTAAGGCAGAACACAGGATCCGCGTCGCGAAAAACATATTCGTGGTCGTACTGATGGTGAGTTGACGCTGATCTTATATACAGTAGTTCTTCTCGACTGTATGTAATGAAACCTAAGATGACCTGGGGTACTAATGTAAGAAATAACATGTAAAAAAACAAAAAACTGCATAGTTTCCTAGGAACGCGAAGCGAGGCGGCCATCTCTGTCGGCGCCGGAAGTATTCTCTGTCGTGGTAGTTCAGAGTGACACTCATTCATGTTGTTGTAGAATGGATGACTCGGCGGTTGTTGTTCATCGTGTTCAATGATACCGAATTCCTAGCTACAGACTAGTAATTAATATCGAAGACCTGTTCTTATTCTGTCGGTATCGATAGTCTAAGAGTTTAACCACGTGGTTTGGTTAAAAGATTCAGCAATGGTCTGCAACCTTTGTCCTCTCGTGATTGAGAGAAAACATGGTCTGTAACCTTTGTCCTCTCGTAATGGAGAAAAACATGGTCTGTTGAGAATTTCTCAAAGTTGGGGTTTTATTCAGGAGTTGCAGAAAAGGGCCTGTCCCAGGATGCCTGACCCTAACTGGGCTCATGGGCGGTCCTCTGATTTAGTTAAACTCAAAAGGGAATTGGAGTTTCCGTCATTAAACAGTCCAAAATCACACCAACTGTATCATCCTCACTCATTCATCTTATACAACAAGTAGATGTAAACCTCATATCTGAGGCTATTATATAAACAGCATTATGGTAATGTGGACGCACCGTCGCCCATGACTTTTACCAAGTTGTAACAAACGGACCAGTTCGTAGCTGGATTCTTCACCGATCTTTAATACCTTCTCCGGAACATAAATGTTGTTCGGACCTCAAGTTCCGTGAGGTGGAAGAAATTCCTTTGTTCTCTATGAAACTTCACTCTGTCTTTATACTGTGGCCATGAGGAGACAATCTCTTCTAGGAATTTACGACCTCTCTGACCGCAGCAGCCTAGTTGTAGGAGGCAGGGAGAGGGGGATAGGGCTGCGGTACCCAAAGAGGGCAACTTTCATGACAGAGTCACAATTGATCTTGCAGACAATATTTAAAATAATGAATGCTCCCAAAGCTGCATTAATACAGAATATAAACTCCAATTAAATGTTGTGTAAAGGCTGTAGTCTCAGAACTAACAAAGGAAATACATACAGTATCTCGGAGGTCCTCATCAACATACTCTCGAGTGAAACATCTTGAACAATCATAATGAGAGAGTTAGCAGTTTATGTATTGACATGAGGTCAACTGAGGTAAAAAAAAGGTCTTGTTTTAATAGACCTCCAGAACATTTGCCTGGCCGCAGGTTTGGAAGAGGTGTGTAGCTAGCAGGTTAGTGGTGATGGTCATGGTTGTATGGCATGATTAATCTATTGACATACAGGTCCTTAATTGTGAATAACTTTCAGTAGATATAATGTAGATGTTTACTGTCGCATACACCGGGTAAGTGCAGTGAAATGTGTTATTTTACAGGGTCAGCCATTGTAGTACGGCACCCTTGGAGCATATTAGGGTTAAGTGCCTTGCTCATGGGCACATCGACAGATTTCTTTTCACCTTGTCGGCTCAAGTATTCGAACCAGTGACCTTTCGGTTACTGGCTCAATGTTTTGAGAAAAGCAATCAAATTAAATAATTTACCTTTGAAGAACTTCGGATGTTTTCACTCAGGAGACTCCCAGTTAGATAGCAAATGTTCCTTTTTTCCAAAAATATGATTTTTGTAGGCGAAATAGCTCCCGTTTGTTCATCACGCTTGGCTGAGAAATCGACCGGAAAATGCTACCACTACAACACCAAACTTTTTTCCAAATTAGCTCCATAATATCGACAGAAACACGGCAAACGCTGTTTAAGATCAATCCTCAAGGTGTTTTTAACACATATATTCGATAATATACCCGTTGAGGCAATTGGTTTCTCATAAGAAGCGATTGGAAAAATGGCTACCTCAGTATTTTACGCAAGATTTTCTGCGGGAGACAACAGGTGACCACTTGCCAAATATGGTCCCTTACGGCTATTCTTTAACGGAAATGCGTAAAAACACGTCACAATGCTGTAGACACCTTGGGGAATACGTAGAAAATGTAAGCTCATTTGTAGCTCATTCACAGCCATATAAGGAGTCATTGGTATGAGGCGGTTTCAGAAAATGCGGTACTTCCTGATTGGATTTTTATCTGGGTTTTGCCTGTAACATCAGCCTGTAACACCTAGCTGTTGCACTCACAGACAATATCTTTGCAGTTTTGGAAACGTCAGAGTGTTTTCTATCCAAAGCTGTCAATTATATGCATAGACGAGCATCTTTTCGTGACAAAATATCTTGTTTAAAACGGGAATGTTTTTCATCCAAAATTTAAAATATCGCCACCAGGCCTCAAAAGGTGGGCGGGAGAACAACAATCCTTTCATCTCACAGATTACATTGAAATTAACTCTATTAAAAGACCCTACCTATTCAACCTCCTCAATTATCAATTACTGACAATGATCTTGATTCTCATTTTCATGTATTGCTTTTTGTCAGCAAAATGAATGAATGTTTCCATCCCATTAACTTCCCAAGCCAATATTAAATACACATTGAATAATAGAGGGGAGAAGCGTAAACATTACTCACATACAGACAAATGCTGTACAGTATCTCAACTCTCAGCAACTGAGTGCAACAGCCTAATCTAGTGTAACAATGAGAAGACATCACTGGGTTAATGATACACGAGGAGCAATTAAATCAGCTCACAAAATCGAGATTATTTTGGATAACTATATTTATATAACTATATATATATATAACTATATACACTGCTCAAAAAAATAAAGGGAACACTAAAATAACACATCCTAGATCTGAATGAATTAAATATTCTTATTAAATACTTTTTTATTTCCATTGTTGAATGTGCTGACAACAAAATCACACAAAAAGTATCAATGGAAATCAAATTTATCAACCCATGGAGGTCTGGATTTGGAGTCACACTCAAAATTAAAGTGGAAAACCACACACCCCAGGCTGATCCAACTTTGATGTAATATCCTTAAAACAAGTCAAAATGAGGCTCAGTAGTGTGTGTGGCCTCCATGTGCCTTTATGACCTCCCTACAATGCCTGGGCATGCTCCTGATGAGGTGGCGGATGGTCTCCTGAGGGATCTCCTCCCAGACCTGGACTAAAGCATCCGCCAACTCCTGGACAGTCTGTGGTGCAACGTGGCATTGGTGGATGGAGCAAGACATGATGTCCCAGATGTGCTCAATTGGATTCAGGTCTGGGGAACAGGCGGGCCAGTCCATAGCATCAATGCCTTCCTCTTGCAGGAACTGCTGACGCACTCAAGCCACATGAGGTCTAGCATAGTCTTGCATTAGGAGGAACCCAGGGCCAACCGCACCAGCATATGGTCTCACAAGGGGTCTGAGGATCTCATCTCGGTACCTAATGGCAGTCAGGCTACCTCTGGTGAGCACATGGAGGGCTGTGCGCCCCCCCAAAGAAATGCCACGCCACACCATGAATGACCCACCGCCAAACCGGTCATGCTGGAGGATGTGGCAGGCAGCAGAACGTTCTCCACGGCGTGTCCAGACTCTGTCACGTCTGTCACATGTGCTCAATGTGAACCTGCTGAAGAGCACAGGGCGCCAGGGCGTAGAATAATCATCAAAACTATGAAATAACACATTGAATGTCGTAACCAAAAAAGTGTTAAACAATTCAAAACATACAGTTGAAGTCAGAAGTTTTCAAACACTTTGGTTGAAGTCATTAAAACTCATTTCTCAACCACTCCACACATTTCTTGTTAACATTTCTTGTCAACAAACTATAGTTTTGGCAAGTCGGTTAGGATATCTACTTCGTGCATGACACAAGAAATTTGTCCAACAATTGTTGACAGACAGAGTACTTAACTTATGATTCAATGTATCACAATTCCAGTGGGTCAGAAGTTACACTAAGTTGACTGTGCCTTTAAACAGCTTGGAACATTCCAGAAAAGGATGTCATGGCTTTAGAAGCTTCTGATTGTTTAATTGACATCATTTGAGTCAATTGGAGGTGTACCTGTGGATGTATTTTTTATTTTGTTATTTTACCAGGCAAGTAATTTCAGAACAAATTCTTATTTTCAATGTTGGCCTAGGAATAGTGGGTTAACTGCCTGTTCAGGGGCAGAATGACAGATTTGTACCTTGTCAGCTCGGGGGTTTGAACTTGCAACCTTCCGGTTACTAGTCCAACGCTCTAATGACTAGGCTACCCTGCCGCCCCAAGGCCTACCTTCAAACGTATTGCCTCGTTGCTTGACATCATAGGAAAATCAAAAGAAATCATCCAAAATTGGAGACCTCCAAAAGTCTGGTTCATTCTTGGGAGCAATTTCCAAACGCCTGAAGGTACCACATTCATCTGTACAGACAATATTAAGCAAGTATAAACACCATGGGACCACACAGACATCATACCGCTCAGGAAGGAGACCCGTTCTGTCTTCTACAGATTAACGTACTTGGTGCAAAAAGTGCAAATCAATCCCAGAACAGCAAAGGACCTTGTGAACATGCTGGAGGAAACGGGTACAAAATTATCTAAATCCACAGTAAAACGAGTCCTATATCGAAATAACCTGAATAACCTTATTCTACAATGTAGAAAATAGTAAAAATAAAGAAAACCCTTGAATGAGTCGGTGTGCCCAAACTTGACTGGTACTGTATGTAAAATACTTTTTTGAAGGTTGTACTGATTATGATGAGCTAATGCTAAGGTATATTCCAGCTGTGTGTGGAGCCATGTTTGTTGACATTATTCAATGCATTCTGGGTGTCACGTAAACATCTTTCAGACCAAAGATGTTATATCAAAATGAGGTGAAGGGATGGTTCACCTCATCAGACCAAACTCATCTGGTCTCCTCTTCTCAACTTTGGTAGACGCAAAGATTGTTTTTTAGGAAGTGTTTTACTCAGTTATTTTGATCAATTGTGAGCTCACCTGTGATGTGATGAATTGTGAATAGTAATTGCTATTTGCTAATACATGGTTTCTGTCAGCCGAGAGTTAGCTAAATAGGACCACTTGTGTTAAGTCAATCGTTCCTCAGTTAGTGCTAGGACTAATGTCACCCATATTTTCCGATTTGGATGATTGTTTTATGCTGTCGCTACTTCTGTGAATGTCTTAACATTGCATCTAAAAATAAACTGATCACATTCAGGACATAATGTGGTAGGACTGTGTTTGTGCAAAATGTTTATTGAAAAAAACAGTGGCCAGCTCTAAATAAGCGTTCTAATCACACTGGTTTGAGCGTATATTGCAGTGACCACCGTAGAGTGATCACACCTATGTCTTGGTATGTGTCAAAGGGTTAAGAATGGAAAGTTGGAGATTGGCTGAAAATTGCTCAGAGCTGAAGAATACAGAAGGGGTTTCACCATAGCAGTTTTCAGTGCAGTGTGGAAAGTGCCTGTGACCAGAGAGTGATTAACAATAGCTTGCACTTCTTCATATATGCAAATAAAAACTGTGTTGAAAAGGTGGTGGGGATAGGATCGAGAAGGCAGGTAGAAGGCTTACGTTGTGACATCCCTTTCCTGAGCATGTCTGTGTCAACCAAGGAAAATAAATCCATAGTGCCTTTGCGTGGTAGGCTAGGACACAATTCATCAAACTTGTTTGACTGATACCCAGCCTAATGTTGGTTATCTTATCTCTGAAATATGCAGCAAACTCCTCACATTTAGATGTGGAGGAAAGTTCACATCGGTTTGAGGGGGTAGGATTTATGAGGGCAACAATGGTAGAGAAGAGCAATATCGAATTATTCTGATTAATAGTGATCAAGTTAGAAAAATGAGCTCGTCTGGCTTTTCTAATTGCCTTGTTATATATGCTATATACAGTGCATTGCGAAAGTATTCGGCCCCCTTGAACTTTGCGACCTTTTGCCACATTTCAGGCTTCAAACATAAAGATATAAAACTGTATTTTTTGGTGAAGAATCAACAACAAGTGGGCCTGCCTGGTGTGTTCCTTGTTCTTCATGATGCTCTCTGCGCTTTTAACAGACCTCTGAGACTATCACAGTGCAGGTGCATTTATACGGAGACTTGATTACACACAGGTGGATTGTATTTATCATTATTTGTCATTTAGGTCAACATTGGATCATTCAGAGATCCTCACTGAACTTCTGGAGAGAGTTTGCTGCACTGAAAGTAAAGGGGCTGAATATTTTTGCACGCCCAATTTTTCAGTTTTTGATTTGTTAAAAAAGTTTGAAATATCCAATAAATGTTGTTCCACTCCATGATTGTGTCCCACTTGTTGTTGATTCTTCACGAAAAAATACAGTTTTATATCTTTACGTTTGAAGCCTGAAATGTGGCAAAAGGTCGCAAAGTTCAAGGGGGCCGAATACTTTCGCAAGGCACTGTATAGTTGCTCTCTCAAAATATCATATGGACCTGCAACTCTGACTTTCTACACTTCCGCAATTTATTTTAATTGATTTGTTTCCTTACTCATCCAAGGGGCTCTCCATTTGGATGTGGCCTTTTTCAACTTTACTCTAGCTATGGCTGTGCTATGGGCAACAGGGTAGTACAAAATACACAGCGGTGATCCGATAAAACAACATCAACAATAGAGGATATGTCAATAGGAAGACACTTGGTAATAACCAGGTCAGGAGTACGGCCGCGGTTATGGGTGGGCCCAGTAACATGTTGGATAAAGTCCATAGAGCTCAACATATTCATAAATTCAATGGCCTTGGAGTCAGTCTCTTTGTCAACATGAATATTAAAATATCTCAACACAATGACTTTATCATAGTAATTGTGGACAATAGAAATGGGGCAGTGCATTGATGGCCCATAGAGTGTTATAGCCAGGACTGGTGGCTAAACAGTATACCATGATGCTGAAAAGACCCAAAGTTACCAAACTAAATATCCTTACAGCTGAGAGCATTAGTAAAAATAGAGACTGTCTCCCCACCCTTTTCCCCCTTTTCTGACAGAGTATGAAAAGCTGTAGTCCGAGGGTGAGGCTTCAATAAGAGAAACACTACAGTCTGATGACAGCCATGTTTCAGTGAGAAACATGCAATCATCTTCGCGCTCAGTAATGAGGTCAATTGATTGCTCGAACGTTTAAAAGGGTTATATTCAATGAGTGTGGACCACTCGGCCCCTGGGGCATCCCCCTCTTGATAGACAATGGAATATCAACCAAATTATTATGGTTCACATTTTCTGACAGTTGCCAATCTAACAGAATGGTATGAAATGACAGTTTGTATAAACTCACTAGAAGGCGGAGTGAAAGGAACATCAACTAGGTTATTCACATTAACTATAGTGTAATTTCTACAGTAGTTGATTTGCTTTCCAAGTCCTCTGTTGCTTATTCTCACATGGAGAACTGGAGCAGTCTCTAAAACATTTGGTGATGTTGCTGGGTGGATCCCGTCTCTTTTAAAAAGTGCTGGTCGCTCCCACAGCAAATCAAAGTTGTCACAAAAAGGGACATTCCTGTCGTTGCAAAGTTTCTTCAGGTACTCGTTCAGTGCAAAGAGTTAGCTGAAAGGTTCCGAACACCTTCGGTAGCAAGGGAGGGGGCCAGAGATAATTCTTATATTCCCTGTGCTAGCAAGGGTGTTATGTTTGTTGTCCTTCCTCAGTTCCTCATTTACCCTCAGTGGCAGACAGAGGTCTTAACGGACAACTACACTCTTTAAAAAAAGGGTTCCAAAAAGGTTATTCAGCTGTCCACATAGGAAAAGGAAAGGGTTCTACATGGAATCCAAAATAGTTCTACCTGGAATTCAAAATAGTTATACTTTGAACCAAAAATGTTCTTCAAAGGGTTCTCCTATGGGGACAGATGAATAACCCTTTTAGGTTCTAGATAGCACCCATTTTTGTAAGAGTGCACAAAACACGTTGGCCGAAGGCAAGTAAGCAGCACACATGCACATTTTGAGAGAGACAGAGAGAGAGAGAGATGAATGGTACTAAAGACACAGAGATGAAAGTCTATCTATATGCATGTAGGAGCTACATGCAGAGAAACATCAAAACAACTCACTACATATGGGCATGAATATTGCAATAATGGTGAACAAGACGATTAGTCCATGCGGTTTGATCTTTGTTGGTAAACAGTGCTATCTTCATCATACAGGAGGACAGAGTTGAATCATAATATAAGACCTGAAGATCTGAAGTACTGGCTTTCAGAGCTACCAACTATCTTTTAACTCAATGAGTAAATCCTATAACCCTTGGTTTCGGTATACATGCACACTGTTGTGGTGACAGCTTTGAATGAGTCCTGGTAAACACAAATAACTGTTGACACCGCAGACCTGCTTTGATCCACACAGTAAACTGACCAGTCCCATTCCACTACTAGAGCTACAGAGCACACAACATCTGTCACCTTATTGCCTTACATTTTTTGGACATCTTCCACCACGACCCTTTCTTCCCAAAACACAGAAGCAAGGCACTTTTAGTTGTATTTATTAAAGATCCCCATTAGCTGCTGCCAAGGCAGAAGCTACTCTTCCTGGGGTCCAGCAACGTTATGGCAGGCATTAGAGAGGCACAATGTGGAAACCCTGGAGAGAGTGGAAGAAGTGTGTCTTAGCTTAATGTTGGGGGAACAGAAATAACAATAATAAGTAAGCAGTATGGTAGCATTGATGTGTAAACTCACAACTCCAGAGATAATGGGAACCAATTAGTGAGAGAGGGGACGAAAGAGCAGAGATAAAAAATAAAGTCCCACAGACACATGATTACGTCCCAAATGGCACCCTACTCTGGTCAAAAAAAGTGCACTATATAGGGAATAAGGTGCCATTTGGGACACAAACATTCAGTGAGGAGAGAGAGTAGCCAGATTGACTCTCAAATCCTTCTAAATAACCACTACTGCTGGTAAGATGATACAAAAAGCGAATATGTGATCTTATCATTATAAAGACCCGGGTGCTATTCTGCATTGAAAACAAAAAGTGTAAATTAGGTGGTGCATGGCCTGAAAAATGTAATTTACATTACAGCTGCTGTGCGATACAGTCCGTTTACTGCCTGGCACTTAAAACAAAGCAAAAAAAGCTGACAAATTGCAGTTGATGGGCAAACTCCCCAGCGATGGAGAATTAGATTCTTCTAACATAAGCAAAGTAAAATACAGAGATGGGATGGTAATCTGTGGGAAATATACAGGGTGTGGCAGGTAATTATCCTGAAACTGAAATAACCAAAGAATATTGATGTGTAAAGCACAAAATCTTATCATCGACATGTGGTGGGATTACTCCCTCCAGGGTCTATTTCTAATCAGCTGCAAGTCAATTGAATTTCAAACATACAGCTTGAAAAGGTTGTCACCAATGAGCAAATGGGATATTATTAGATATGTGTGAGGAAATACATGAAGGTTAAACATACTGCAACACCCAGGCACGTGCACAGATAGGGCTCTACCTGTGCAAAGCACATGCACTGCAACACCCAGGCACGTGCACAGATAGGGCTCTACCTGTGCAAAGCACATGCACCTTTCCAGTCTCCAAAGTGCCCTATTCAGGGGTGGTATAATAGCCTCAAAAAGTATGTTTTTGTATACATTGTTGTGATTGTTGTTCTGAACCAATTGCCCGCAAGTCGTCGTTAAATTAGCATCTAGTTTGAGAAACAGACGCCTCACAAGTCCTCAACTGGCAGCTTCATTAGATAGTACCCACAAATTTGCGCAACGATTGTGCACTCATGTTCACGTGTGCACACTTGCATGTGCGTGAGCAGGGGTCACATGTTCTATACCACTCCTCTTGGGGGGGGGGGGAAGGTCGCAAGTCAAAAAGTTTGAATAGCACTGGGATACATGATAGCGGCAACAACTGGCTGGCTGGTTATATGCCATTTCGGCAGGACAGAACAGCGGCGTCTGGTAAGACAAGTGGTGGCGGAAGATGTACTTTTGTAAATAACAGCTGGTGCACAATATCGAAGGAAGTCTCGATGTTTTGCTCACCTGAGGTACAGTATCTAATGATAAGCTGTAGACCACACTATCTACATAGAGAGTCATCATCTGTATTTTTCGTAGCTGTCTACATACCACCACAGACTAATGCTGGCAGTAAGACCGCCCTAAATGAGCTGTATTCCATAAGCAAACAGGAAAACACTCACCCGCTCCTAGTAGACGGGGACTTTAATCCAGGGAAACTTAAATCAGTCTTACCAAATTTCTATCAGCATGTTAAATATGCAACCAGAGGGAAAAAAACTATGGAACACCTTTACTCCACACACACATACAAAGCTCTCCCTCGCCCTCCATTTGGCAAATCTGACCATAATTCTATCCTCCTGATTCCTGTTTACAAGAAAAAATTAAAGCAGGAAGCACTTGTGACTTGATCAATAAAAATGTGGTCAGATGAAGCAGATGCTAAGCTACTGGACTGTAGAATATATTACGGGATTCCTCCGATGGCATTGAAGAGTACACCACATCAGTCATTGGCTTCAACAATAAGTGCATCGATGATGTCGTCCCCATAGTGACCGTACGTACATACCAAAACCAGAAGCCAAAGATTACAGGCAACATCCATACTGAGCTAAAGGCTAGAGCTTCCGCTTTCAAGGAGTGGGACTCTAACCCGGAAGCTTATAAGAAATCCCGCTATGCCCTCCAACAAACCACTGACTGGCAAAACGTCAATACAGGACTAAGATCGAATCGTACTACACCGGCTCTGACGCTCGTCGGATGTGGCAGGGCTTGCAAACCATTAAAGACTACAAAGGGAAGCACAAGAGCTGAGAGCTGCCCAGTGACATGAGCCTACGAGACAAGCTAAACTATTTCTATGCTCGCTTCAAGGCAAATAACACTGAAACATGCATGAGAACACCAGCTGTTCCGAAATACTGTGTGATCACGCTCTCGGCAGCCGGTGTGAGTAAGACCTTTAAACAGGTCAACATTCACAAGGCCACAGGGTCAGACGGATTACCAGGACGTGCACTGCAAGCATGCGCTGACCATCTGGTAAGTGTCTTCACTGACATTTTCAACCTCTCCCTGTCCGAGTCTGTAATACCAACATGTTTCAAGCAGACCAACATAATCCCTGTGGCAAGAACACTAAGGTAACCTGTCTAAATGACTACTGACCTGTAGCACTCACGTCTGTAGCCATGATGTTCTTTGAAAGGCTGGTCATGTCTCACATCAACACCACTCCAATTTGCGTACCGCCCCAACATATCCAGTGATGATACAATCTCTATTGCGCTCCACACTGCCCTTTCCTACCTGGACAAAAGGAACACTTTTGTGAGAATGCTGTTCATTGACTATAGCTCAGCATTCAACACCATAGTGCCCTCAAAGCTCATCAATAAGCTAAGGCTAAACACCTCCTTCTGCAACTGGATCCTGGACTTCCTGATGGGTCACCCCCAGGTGGTAAAGGAAGGTAACAATACATCCGCCACACTGATCCTCAACACAGGGGCCCCTCAGGGGTGTGTGCTCAGTCCCCTCCTGTACTCCCTGTTCACTCATGACAGCACGGCCAAGCGCAACTCCAACACCATCATTAAGTTTGCCGATGACACAACAGTGGTAGGCCTGATCACAGACAATGATGAGACAGCCTATAGGGAGGAGGTCTGCCAGGACAACAACCTCTCCCTCAATGTGATCGAGACAAAGGAGGTGATTGTGGACTACAGGAAAAAGATGACTAAGCAAGCCCCCATTCTCATCGACTGGGCTGTAGTGGAGAAGGTTGAGAGCTTCAAGTTCCTTGATGTCCACATCACCAACAAACTAACATGGTCAAAGCACAACAAGACAGTCATAAAGACGGCACAGCAAAACCTATTCCCCCTTAGGAGACTGAAAAGATTTGGCATGGGTCCTCGGATCCTCAAAAGGTTCTACAGCTGCACCATCGAGAGCATCCTGACTGGTTGCATCACTGCCTGGTGATGCAACTGCTAGGCCTCCGACCGCAAGGCACTACAGAGGGTAGTGCGTACAGCCCAGTACATCACTGGGGCCAAGCTTTCTGCCATGCAGGCCCTCAACACCATGCGGTCCCTAAAAATGGTCATCGACTCCAGCCACCCTCGTGACTGTTCTCTCTGCTAACACACGGCAAGTTGTACCAGAGAGCCAAGTCTGGGTCCAAGAGGCTTCTAAACAGCTTCTACCCCCAAGCCATAAGACTTCTGAACATCTAATCAAATGGCTACCCAGGCTATTCCCCCCTTTACACCTGCTACTCTCTGTTATAATCTATGCTTAGTCACTTTAATAACTCTACCTACATGTACATATTACCTCAACGAACCGGTGCCCCCGCACATGGACTCTGTACCAGTACCCCCCTGTGTACGGTCTCACTATTATTATTTTACTGCTGCTCCTCAATAACTTGTTCCTTTTATTTCTTATTCTTACTCATATATATATATATATATATATATATTTTTTTTTTTTTTTTTTTTTTTTTTTTTTACTGCATTGTTGGTTAGCGGCTCGTAAGTAAGCATTTCACTTTAACTGTTGTATTCTGCGCATGTGACTACATTTTTTTTTTACTGGAGTTGGGTTGGATTTAGACCTATTAATGGTATGCTAGAGTATTTTTTACAATCATTTTTTGTCTGGAACTGTGTTGGTCATTGTTAATAAGTGCAGTTTTTATTAAAAACTGTTTGCAAAATACTTTATTGATCAGATTGCGCTGCTTCTCCCCATCCTTGTAATAATTGCTCAATGAGTCTGAAAGCGGTTGCGGGATTTTTTTGGGTGCACGGCCCTGGCTCTACCTACCTCCTGAGTCCTATTAACACATGCTAAACCCATTGCATTTTTGGTGGGGATCAAGGCATAAATTAGGCTGGATACCAAAAAGGAATACGATACCATTTGGGACACATCCTTAAATGTGGCACAAAGAGGGGAACAATTATTTGAACTGTAGGACCAGACCTTTCTGATCCCAACTACATCAGAGCTGTGGCTTTGATGCGTTTGAAGTGGAGATTAACAGCTCTGCAATGCTGAAATAATTACGTCTTCAATCTCAACTGGAAAAGGCATGGCCTAAAGGACCGCTTGATTTTGCATTTTAAACTGTGATCAACCTCAACGTTAGTACAGGATTCAAGTCAAGAGCCCTGCATGACGTCAACTAGGTTTCTTACTGTGAATTGGATACATCTATTCGCTTAACAATTAAAATTCTGAGTGTGCATTACAAGGAAACCTTGTTAAAAGAAATGTGGGGAAACTCAGGAAGTCTTAAGTATAAAATTGATTTAAAAGGAGAAAATGCCTAGATACTGTATATATGTTCGGCAGGTAGACTAGCGCTTATAAGCGTTGGGCCAGTAATCGAAAGGTCACTGGTTCAAATCCCAGAGTCTGTGAAAACTCTGCCGATGTGCCCTTGAGGAAGGCACTTAACCCTAATTGACCTGGATAAAATGTAGATGGAAGGTTCAAATGAAGCATAAACAGCATATCGACGAAGAGGACAACTCAGGACACAGGAGCGTTTCTCTCTCTCTCCAAACTAATACAGGACAAACTCTGGGACTGTCTGGAAGAAGATTTCACAGTATGTGATGCTTGCCTGTTGTCCTCATTGGGGCTTCTTCTTGCCTTCCCCTGCCTACTACTATCGTCACTATGCCCCAAACAAGTCACAATGCATTAGAGGATGAGGCAGAGCACAGATACACCCCATCTGCAGGAGGCAACAGACCAAGGGTGCAGTCACCACACAGCAGACAATAACAAAATTAATATTTTACACAGTGCAGTACAAGTACTTTGGGCTATCAGAGATGCCACCCTCGTCACACTGGTTCTGTTATTACCCATGGTCAGTTCACATTACTACCACATTAGACTGCACCACAGTGCAATCCTCATCCTCACTCAACCCTAGGGCCCAGTTTTTTTTTTAAGTTATCTATCTGTATTTCACCTATTGGATGGATTCAAATCAAGGGCCCGATAGCACTCACTTCTGTCATCATGAAATGCTTTGAGAGACTAGTCAAGGGTCATATCACCTCCACCTTACCTGACACGCTACACACACTTCAATTTTCTTACCGCCCCAATAGGTCCACAGATGATGCAATCGCCATCACAATGCCCTATCCCATCTGGACATGAGGAATATCTATGTAAGAATGCTGTTTAGAAAAATATATATATTTATTTAACTAGGCAAGTCAGTTAAGAAAAACACAAACCGTAAATGACTTGGTAATAGGAAATAAATCAATATTTTGTATTGACCAATGTAGTTATTTTCAAATACATACAAACTTAAAGGATTTGTATCACAAAATTGAAATTTGAAATGTTCAACAGAGCAATCTTGAAGGAATCCTATTTGAGTGAGAAAAGTATATTCATATGATCGGTAAGCTATACAAAACCTTTCAGAGAGCCTATCCAACTGACAATCTCTTAGAAACAAATATAAACTATTGGAACCAAGACTTAAAAAGAATGGATATTGGCGGGAATGTTGGAATATAACTAAGATTACGGTTAACAAAAATGTATGTTTTTTTATTTTTCCTTTATTTAACTAGGAAAGTCAGTTAAGAAAAAAAATCTTACTTACAATGACGGCCTACCGGGGAACAGTGGGTTAACTGCCTTGTTCAGGGGCAGAATGACAGATTTTTATCTTGTCGCCTCCAACTCAATCATCAAGTTTGCAGGCGACACAACAGTAGTAGGCTTGATTACCAACATCTACGAGACAGCCTACAGGTAGGAGGTGAGGGCTCTGAGAGTGTGGTGTCAGGAAAATAACCTCTCACTCAACGTCAACAAAACAAATGAGATGATCGTGGACTTTAGGAAACAGCAGAGGGAGCACCCCCCTATCCACATCAGGAAGGCTAGCTCGGAACATTTGAAAATGGATTTTAAAGAACTGATTTTAGCATTAAAAAAAATACAAAAAAACTGCCAATAATTTCAGGTCCAGTACCATCGTTGGGCCACGGGGTGTGAAAGATTCAGCAGACAGAAGATACTCTACAGGAATGACAGAGTCCATCCAAATCATCTTGGTTCCTGGACTCCACGCATTTCAAGGCTGCGTTTAATCAATGACTGGTAAATGATCCAAGACCAGCTCACTTAATCTCTACCATTGTGACAATGAGTCGGCATAATGCTGCATCAAATGTACATGATTTTAAGGGCATTGGAAAACACAATGTAAGTAATTTAATGTATGTAGCCCAAATTGCACCAAATAAACCTGTTTATCCTACAGCTATTGTAAGCAGTAATTATGAGCCTATAAACCAGAGTTTCACCCTTAGCACTGAGGTGATGTCCACTAGTAGGAAGATCACTTTATGCAGCGCACCCTTCACCATCAGCTCCAATGTAAATAACATGAGTAAGTCTACCTCTGATAAGCTTCCCAGTAAAGCATTAGAAATGATCAAGCAACCCAGACAAGTACTAAAAATAGCCCATATTAACATTTGTAGCCTAAGAAACAAAGTCCATGAAGTGAATAAATTGCTTGTAACAGATGATATTCATATTCTGACTCTCTGAAACTCACTTAGATAATACCTTTAATGATACAGTGGAAGCAATACATGGTTATAACATCTACCGAAAAGACAGAAATGCCAACGGAGGCGGTGTTGCGGTCTATATTCAGAACCACATTCCTGTAAAGCTTAGAGACTATCTAATTTTAAATGCTGTTGAAGTAATATGGCTACAGGTTCATCTTCCTCACCTAAAGCCCATTCTTGTGGGAAGCTGCTATAGTGCTAACAGTCAAGTGCTAACAGTCCGAATCTGGATAATATGTGTGAAATGCTTGATAATGTATGTGATATCAACAGAGAAGTACATTTTCTGGGTGATTTAAATATTTATGGCTATCATCAAGCTGCCCACTCAAGAAAAACCTTCAAACTGTAACCAGTGCCTGCAACCTGGATCAGGTTATCAGTCAACCTACCAGGGTAGTTACAAACAGCCCAGGAATTAAATCGTCAACATGTATTGATCACATCTTTAATAATGCTGGAGGAATTTGCTTTAAAGCAGTATCCAAATCCATAGGATTTAGTCATCACAACATAATAGCCATATCTAGGAAAACCAAATATCCAAAGGCTTGGCCTAATATAGTGTATAACAGCTCATACAATAAGTTTTGTAGTGATTCCTATGTTGATGATGTAAAGAATATTTGCTGGTCTGCGGTGTGTAATGAAGAGCAACCAGACGCTGCAATTGACACAC
Source organism: Oncorhynchus masou masou (assembly GCF_036934945.1). Classification (NCBI taxonomy): domain Eukaryota; kingdom Metazoa; phylum Chordata; class Actinopteri; order Salmoniformes; family Salmonidae; genus Oncorhynchus; species Oncorhynchus masou. The sequence goes on along the minus strand of NC_088236.1, from coordinate 20,243,765 downwards.
ATTTACGAAACTACTTATTCCAGTTACTAATAAGCATGCACCCATTAAGAAAATTATTGTAAAAACTGTTAAATCTCCTTGGATTGATAAGGAATTGAAAAATTGTATGGTTGAGAGGGATGAGGCAGAAGGTATGGCAACTTAGTCTGACAGCCCAACTGATTGGCAAATGTACTGCAAATTAAGAAATCATGAGACTAAACTAAATAAAAAGAAACTATACTATGAAACAAAGGCAAATTCTATAAAGAATGACAGTAAAAAGCTTTGGGGCACCTTAAATGAAATTGTGGGGGGAAAAGCCAACTTGGCTCCTTCATTCATCAATCACAAAGCCCACTGATATTGCCAACTACTTTAATGACCTTTTCCATTGGCAAGATAAGCAAACTTAGGGATGACATGCCAGCAACAAACACTTACACTACACATCCATGTATATCAGACCAAATTATGAAAGACAAGAATTGTACTTTGAATTATGTAAAGTCAGTGTGGAAGAGGATAGATGAATGATAGAATGATAGACAACGATAACAAGCCACCGGGGTCTGACAATCTGGATGGAAAATGACTGAGGATAATAGAAGACGATATAGTTGCCACTTCTTCAATGTAAGCCTACTGGAGAGCGTGTGCCCTCAGGCCTGGAGGGAAGCTAAAGTCATTCCACTACCCAAGAACAGTAAAGCCCCCTTTACTGGCTCAAATAGCAAACCAATCAGCCGGTTATCAACCCTTTTTTATTTATTTTACCAGGTAAGTTGACTGAGAACACGTTCTCATTTACAGCAACGACCTGGGTAATAGTTACAGGGGAGAGGAGGGGGGATGAATCAGCCAATTCTAAACTGGGAATGAGGTGGCCATGACAGGTACAGTATGAAGACCAGATTGGGAATTTTGCCAGGACACCAGGGTTAACGCCCCTACTCTTACGATAAGTGCCATGGGATCTTTAGTGACCACAGAGAGTCAGGACACGCATTTAACTTCCCATCCAAAAGACAACACCCTAAACAGGGCAATGTCCCCAATCACTGCCCTGGGATATTTGGACCAGAGGAAAGGGTGCCTCCTACTGGCCCTCCAACACCACTTCCAGCAGCATCTTGTCTCCCATCCAGGGACCAACCAGGACCAACCCTGCTTAGCTTCAGAAGCAAGCCAGCAGTGGGATGCAGGGTGGTATGCTGCTGGCATGCTGCTGGCCCTTAGTAAACTTCTGGAAAAAATTGTGTTTGACCAGATACAATGCGATTTCACAGTTAACAAATTGACAACAGAATTTCAGCATGCTTATAGGGAAGGACACTCAACAAGCACTTACACAAATGACTGATGATTGGCTGAGAGAAATTGATGATAAAACGGGCTGTCTTGTTAGACTTCAGTGCAGCTTTGACATTATCGATCAGAGTCTTCTGCTGGAAAAACTTGTGTGTTATGGCTTTACACCCCTTGCTATAATGTAGACAAAGAGTTACTTGTCTAACAGAACACAGAAGGTGTTCTTTAATGGAAGCCTCTCAAATATAATCTGTAAACTGTCATGGTCAAAATATATTTATGCAGTAGTAGCTAAGATGGGGAGAAGTCTGTCTATAATAAAGCGATGCTCTGCCTTCTTACCAACACAGTCAACAAGGCAGGTCTGGCAGGCCATAGTTTTGTCGCACCTTGACTACTGTACAGTCGTGTGGTCAGGTGCCACAAAAAAAGGACTTAGGAAAATTGCAATTGGCTCAGAACAGGGCAGCACGGCTGGCCCTTGGATGTACACAGAGAGCTAATGTTAATCATATGCATGTCAATCTCTCCCGGCTCAAAGTGGAGAAGAGATTGACTTCATCACTACTTTTATTTATGAGAGGTATTGAAATGTTGAATGCTGTCGGTCTAAACTACTGGCACACAGCTCAGACACCCATGCATACCCAACAACACATCTCTTCACAGTCCCCAAGCCCAGCACAGACTATGGGGAGGCACACAGCACTACAAAGAGCCATGACTGGAGTCAAATCAAACTTTATTTTCCACATGCGCCGAATACCACAAGTGTAGATACACTTTTCTGTGAAATGCTTACTTACAAGCCCTTAACCAACAGTGCAGTTCAAGAAGAAGAAAATATTTACCAAGTAGGCTAAAATAAAATGTAATAATAAAAAGTAACAATATTGAGGCTGTATACAGGGGACACTAGTACCGAGTCTGTGTGCCGGGGTACAGACTAGTTGAGGTAATCTGTACATGTAGGTGGGGGCAAAGTGACTATGCATAAGTAACAAACAAACAGTGAGTAGCAGCAGTGTACAAGAGGAGGGGGGGGGGGTGTCAATGTAAATTGTCCAGTGGCGATTGTTATGAATTGTTCAGCAGTCTATTGGCTTGGGGGTAGAAGATGTTGTGGAGCCTTTTGGTCCTAGACTCCGGTACAGCTTGCCGTGCGGTTGCAGAGAAAACAGTCTAGAACTTGGGTGACTGGAGTTTGACAATTTTATAGGCTTTCCTCTGACACCGCCTATTATGCAGGTCCTGGATGGCAGGAAGTTTGGCCCCAGTGATGTACTGGGCCGATCGTACCACCCTCTGTAGCGCCTTATGGTCAGATGCTGAGCAGTTGCCATACCAGGTGGAGATGCAACGGGTCAGGATGCTCTCCATGGTGCAGCTGTAGAACCTTTTGAGAATCAGGGGGCCCATGCCAAATCTTTTCAATCTCCTGGGGGGGAAAAGGTTTTTTGTGCCCTCTTCATGACTGTCTTGGTGTGTTTGGACCATGATAGTTCATTGGTGATGAAGACTCCAAGGAAGTTAAAGCTCTCAACCAGCTCAACTACAGCCCCCTCAATGTTAATGGGGGCCTGTTCTTTTCCTGTAGTCCATGATCAGCTACTTTGTCTTGCTCACATTGAGAGAGAGGTTGTTGTCCTGGCACCACACAGCCAGTTCTCTGACCTCCTCCCTGTAGGCCGTATCATCGCTGTAGGTGATCAGGCCTATCACTGTTGTGTCGTCAGCAAACTTAATGATGGTGTTGGAGTCGTGTTTGGCTACGCAGTCATAGGTGAACAGGAAATACAGGAGGGGACTAAGTACACACCCCTGAGGAGCCCCAGCATTAAGGATTAGCGTGCCAGACGTATTGCTGCCTACTCTTACCACCTGGGAGCGGCCCGTCAGGAAGTCCAGGATCCAATTTCAGAGGGAAGTGTTTAGTCCCAGAGTTCTTAGCTTAGTGATGAGCATTCTCACATAGGTGTTCCTTTTGTCCCGGTGAGAAAGGGCGGTGTGGAGTGCGATTGAGATTGCGTCATCTGCAGATCTGTTGGGGTGGTATGCGAATTAGAGTGGGTCTAGGGTGTCCGGGAGGATGCTGTTGATGTGAGCCATGACCAGCCTTTCAAAGAACTTCATGGCTACCGATGTGAGTGCCACTGTGCAGTAATCATTTAGGCAGGATACCTTCGCTTCCTTGGGCACAGGGACTATGGTGGTCTGCTTGAAACATGTAGGTATTACAGACTTGGTCAGTGAGACGTTCTCGATACTTGACAGTTGGTCTGCGCATGCTTTGAGTACACGTGCTGGTAATCCGTCTGGCACAGGAGCTTTGTGAATGTTGACCTGTTAGGAGCTTAACTTCACATCTGCTACCGAGAGCGTTATCACACAGGCATGCAGAACAGCTGGTGCTCTCATGCATGCTTCAGTGTTGCTTGCCTCGACGCGAGAATAAAAGGCATTTAGCTCGTCACTGGGCAGCTTGCATCTGGGTTTCCCTTTGTAGTCTGTAATAGTTTTCAAGCCCTTCCACATCCGACGAGCGTCAGAGCTGGTTGGGATATGTACGTACAGTCACTGTGGGGACAATGTCGTCAATGCACTTATTGATGAAGCCAATGACTGAGGTGGTGTATTCCTCAATGCCATTGGATGAATCCCGGAACATATTCCAGTCTGTGCTAGCAAAACAACCCTGTAGTGTAGCATCCGCGTCATCTGACCAGTTCCGTATTTGAGCGAGTCACTGGTACATCCTTCTTTAGTTTTTGCTTTTAAGCAGGAATCAGGAGGATAGAATTTGATTTGGAGGGTGGGGGAGAGCTTTGTATGCATCTCTATGTGTGGAGTAAAGGTGGTCTAGGATTTTTCCCCCCCTGGTTGCACATATGACATGCTGGTAAAAATGTTGGTAAAATAAATACACACAGTACATGGAACTCTATACCACATCAAGTAACTGATGCAAGAATTAACATTAGATTTAAAAACACCTTATGGAACAGCGGATATTGTGAAGCAACACACACACAGACACATGTGCGCACACACGCAGATTTAGTACTGTAGATATATGTAGTGGTGGAGTAGGGGCCCGAGGGCACACAGTTTTTAAAATTGTATAAAAAAGCCTTAATTTTTCTGGACCCCAGGAAGAGTAGCTGCTGCTTTGGCAGCAGCTAATGGGGATCCATATTAAATACAATATACAATATAATGAAATCAATGTTTATTTTTCACTATGTATGGTACAATATTAGAAAACAGCCTTATTGGTCCATGTGCTAGGATATAAGGGGAAATGGTGTATTCTTATTTATCAGGATGCCTACACCTCTGCTGTTATTACATTAGGTGGCTGCACGGGCCTCTCTAACCCAACTCTTGCAAGAAAACCACATCTGCTGACAACTCTAAGTGTTCAAGAACCATACGTTTTTTTTTATTATCATGGAGCCCATGCACATTCCATGTGATAAGTTGGATTTTGTTAGTCTTTACTTGTATAGAATCAAAGTTAGACAGAACAGATAATTGAAGAACCAAATAAAACCTTTTAGCAGATATGATATATGGGTGCAGTGGGCAATCCACACAATGGGAGGATCATAGTATAAATACAATGGTATTGTATACATTACATATACACTGAAAATTCAAACATTAAGAAAATATGCTCATTCCATGACAGACTGACCAGGTGAAAGCTATGATTCCTTATCGATGTCACTAGTTCAAATCAGTGTAGATGAATGGGAGGAGACAGGTAGGTTGAAAAAAGATTTTTAAGCCATGAGACAATTGAGACACGGAATGTGCATGTGTGCCATTCAGAGGGTGAATGGGCAAGACAAAACATGTACATGCCTTTGAATGGGGTATGGTACGGTAGTAGGTGCCAGGTGCACCGGTATGTGTCAAGAACTGCAATGCTGCTGGGTTTTTCACACTCAACAGTTTCCTGTGTGTATCAAGAATGGTCCACCACCCAAAGGACATCCAGCCAACTTGACACAAATGTGGGAAGTATTGCAGTCAACATGGGCCAGCAACATGGGTCAACATGGGCCTGTGGAACACAAAACAATATTAGGTGGGGACGTGGTCTAGACAGATATAAAAAAACATCCCCACAGCATGATGCTGCCACCACCACCATGCTTCACCGTTGGGATGGTGCCAGGTTTCCTCCAGACGTGACTCTTGGCATTCAAGCCTGAGAGTCTCTTGTTGCCTTTTGGCAAACTCCAAGCGGGCTGTCATGTGCCTTTTACTGAGGAGTGGCTTCCGTCTGGCCACTGTACCATAAAGGCCCGATTGGTGGAGTGCTACAGAGATGGTTGTCCTTCTGGAAGGTTCTTCCATCTCCACAGAGAAACTCTGGAGCTCTGTCAGGGTGACCATCGAGTTCTTGGTCACCTCCCTGACCAAGGCCCTTCTCCCCCAATTGCTCAGTTTGGCCGGGCGGCCAGCTCTAGGTAGATTCTCTGTGGTTCCAAACGTCTTCCATTTAAGAATGATGGAGGCCACTGTGTTCTTGGGGACCTTCAATTATGCAGAAATGTTTTGGTACCCTTCTCCAGATCTGTGCCTCGACACAATACTGTCTCTGAGCTCTACGTACAATTCCTTTGACCTCATGGCTTGGTTTTTGCTCTTACATGCACGGTCAACTGTGGGACCTTATATAGACAGGTGTGTGCCTTTCCAAATCATGTCCAATTAATAGAATTTACCACAGGTGGACTCCAATCAAGTTCTAGAAACATCAAGGATGATCAATGGAAACAGGATGCATCGGAGCTCTATTTCGAGTCTCATAGCAAAGGGTCTGAATACTTATGTAAATAAGGTATTTCATTTGTTATTTTTAATACATTTTTTCAATTTTATAATAAGGCAGTAATCTAACACAATTTGGAAAAAGTCAAGGGGTCTGAATACTTTCCGAATGCACTGTAAATCAAATCAAATATTTTATTTGTCACACGCTTCGTAAATAGACAAACAGTGAAATCCTTATTTTGGAGCCCTCCCTACAATGCAGAGGAAAATATAAACAATAGCTTGTTACCCAGAAATGACATTATTGAGATAAAAACGGCTGCATTGGACCTTTAAAATGACTAAAACCAAATCTAAAATGTGTAGCTTGCTAAGAATCATTGTAACAAAAACTGGACAATCAGGGAGCATCAAAAATTCCAAAAGCGATGTATAGAGGACTATTTTTAGCTAATTTTGACGGAAAGGAAATATAACCTTCAGATCTTGAAGCCTGAATGAGGCCCGCGGGGCAAAATAATTTTGACACCCCTGGACTAAACACATATTCTGAACATATCATCCTCCTCATTTAAACCCAATGGAACGTCATTGCACACAGTTTGTCTCATATTAACACAGACTATTCAGAGAATGGGGGATACAACTAAATAATTATAATAATCTAAAACTTGATCAAAGTATATACAGTACATAATATTTCAGTGCTATCAGAAATAACAGTATCAAGTGTAACATCGTTCAAAACGTTCAGCAGTATAGTTGCTACCGTAGCAACCAAACAAAACTGAACTCCAGCAACATCAGCAGAGCTGGGGCCCGTTGGAGAAGATGGCCAAGACCACAAGTTGAGTGAGTGAGTGAAGAGCAACCTCCGTGACCGGTCAGGTGTGAGCAAGGCAAGCACTCTGTTTAATACTTAAACTGCATGAACAAAGACTCATATGAGTCCCTTCAGCTCCTATTATTCCTGATGTCCATACAAATGCACCATGGGCCCTGCAGTGCAGTCAGACGCTCTGTTCTGGCCATCTGACTGTTGCAGTGAGTGAAAGGCAACATCTGTAATAAAGACGAGCCAAGTTACCTCCCAGAAGGCAGCCACTGCGCTTGGAGTGGAATGAAACAGGTGCTGGCATACATTGTAATTTGAAAGAGTCTGTGTTCATATTTAATAACCATTCTATGAGGTGTTGGTAGTCAAGCAGAAGAAAATGCAAGGCAGCTGTACTCTGGCGAGCACTGGCCAAACTGAAGCAATGGGGAAACACTTCGATAGAGAACCTCTTCTGCAATATCTCTGACAAACCAGGTGGTGGTCCTGGAAAGCAATGGAGCCAGACAGTGTTTGCTGTTCGTCAGCACTTTAACTAAATAATTAAGAAGATTTGTGTAAAACCAGGTGAGTCATGTGCCTGACATTTTAAAACTGCAGCTTTCTGCTGTTTGGGATTGCTGCTGCTGAGCGGCTCTGACTGATACAGAACAAACAGTATGACCTAAGCCTTGGTTATTAATGGTTGAATCGTCTGGTAAGCGGTCTCTCTCATCCCTAAAAGACTTGACAGACTAACATGAACGTCGGCAGTGCACAGCAGATGCGTCGCGAGTCGTCCTATCGCCTCTCACCACAGAACGTAGGCCATAATTTTCTGTTCATTTCCAGACAATAATACATGTTGAATCGCCATAGTTTGTTGACACCTAGCAGGTGATCTACTGTACGACTGATGTTCATTGTGATGTGTCGTGTCAGTTCAGACTGGCGGTGGACGAGCAGACCTACTGTAGTGTACTGTAAGTGAAGAGTATTTCCAAAATTCTATAAAATCAACACATTTTTAAGTGCTTTTTAATCCGATATGAATGCTTAGGGGTGTTCTCAGTTTATTTATTTATAGATATTAGATGAAAATGTGTTTTTTTGCAAAGCGCTATATATCCATTGTTTTTCTCAAATTGAATGTTCATATCCTGCATACTTGACTGTGATATGTGATTGTTCACCTAGCTATCTTACGATGAATGGATTTACTGTAAGTCGCTCTGGATAAAAGCATCTGCTAAATTACTAAAGTGTAAATGTTTTTCATAAATATCTCATATTATTACTGTATTGAATCAAAAAAAATATATATATACAGTATACACACACAGTACATTCACACAGATTTGTACAGTTCTTTATAAAACAAATGTAGGCTAGTTATTGGTTACATTTTACTTATTCTGAAAGTGAGGCAGATATATAGCATTTTGCTAAATAAAACATGATTATTTGTGAATCTGAAATGAAACCATCAAGTGATAGACAAAAAAATTAATCTTTGAAAACCCCCATACCATAATTAGATAGTGAAAAAAACACACCAATCTCTTTCATACACTGAACAAAAATTGCAACATGCAACACTTTCTAAGATTCACAGTTCAAATAATGTCAATTTAAATAAATTAATTTAGGCCCTAATCTATGAATTTAACATGACTGGGAATACAGATATGCATCTGTTGGTCACAGATACTGTACCTTAAAAAAGGTAGGGGTGTGGATCAGAAAACCATTCAGTATCTGGTGTGACCACCATTTGTCTCATGAAGCACAGCACATCTGCTTCGCATAGAGATGATCAGGCTGTTGATTGTGGCCTATGAAATGTTGTCCCACTACTCTTTAATGGCTGTGTGAAGTTGCTGGATATGGGCTGTTGTACACATTGATCAAGAGCATCCCAAACATGATCAATAGGTGACATGTCTGGTGAGTATGCAGGGCATGGAAGAACTGGGACATTTTCAGGAATTGTGTACAGATCCTTGAGACATGGGGCCATGCTTTATTATGCTGAAACATGAGGTAATTGTGGCGGATGAATGGCAGGACAATGGATCTCAGGATCTCGTCATGGTAACTGTGCATTCAAATTGCCATTGATAAAATGCAATTGTGTTCATTCTGTAGCTTAAGCATGCCCATACCATAACCACCACGCTGTCTGCCATCTGCCTGGTACAGTTGAAACTGGGATTCATCAATGAAGAGCACACTTATACAGTGTGCCAGAGGCCATCAAAGGTATATGAAGACTGAAGTCGGTATATGAAGCATATGCATATGAAGCATAAGCATATGAAGACTGAAGTCGGTTACCAGGCCGAACTGCAGTCAGGTCAAGGCCCTGGTGAGGACGGCACGCATGCAGATGAGCTTCCCTGAGACGGTTTCTGACAGTTTGCGCAGAAATTACTCAGTTGTGCAAACCCACAGTTTCATTAGCTGTATGGGTGACTGGTCTCAGACCATCCCGCAGGTGAAGCAGCTGGATGTGGATGGCACGGGCTGGTTACACATGATCTGCGGTTGTGAGGCTGGTTGGACTTAAATCCAAATTCTCTAAAATGACATTGGAGGTAGCTTATGGTATAAAAATTATCATTCAATTCTCTGTCAACAGCTCTGGTGGACATTCCTGCAGTCAGCATGCCAATTGCACGTTCCCTCAAAACTTCACATTTTAGCATGGCCTTTTATTGCCCCCAGCACAAGGTTCACCTATGTAATGATTATACTGTTGAATCAATTTCTTGATATACCGCATATGTCAGGTGGATGGATTATCTTGGCAAAGGAGAAACACTCACTAACAGGGATGTAAACAAATTTGTGCACAAAATTAGAGAGAAAATAACTTTTTGTGCGTCTGGAAAATTTCTGGGATCTTTTATTTCAGCTCATGAAACATGGGACCAACACTTCACATGTTGTGTTTATATGTAGTGTAATTTATTTCAACAATACAAGTTAATTTACCTACATTTCTGAATTGACATATAGCGTTTCTGAATTAAGCTCTTCAAGTATTCCGTACCTCGTAGTGGGCGATCCTCTGGGACTCGGAGATGAGCTGAGCGCTGCACACTTTGCAGTAGGTGTCTGTGAAAAGCCCTTGGTCCACTTCTGTAGACTTCATCTGGTGGGAGAGAGGAGAGACAAACAACTACATGAAATGTAACACTGGGTTGGGAATTTTTAAATGAGGAACTTTAAAATAGCACAGAATATAATATGCTTGAATGGATCAAGTGCAATGAAGGGACATAATGGAGCAAGTAAATTATAATGTAATACTAAGATAGATAGTTGATCAGACCTGCTTCCATTAGAGAACTCACATTGCAGATTTGGGAGCACTCACATTCATCTCATCAACGTTGTGGAGCCTTCATTAGGCATGGCAGATGAGCAGAGAAGTCAAGCAGGTATAAACTATGGCAACACTTTAAGCATTAAGACAAATCTAGAAAAATTAATTGATTATAATACCTGGTTACTTAAAGGGGCAATCTGAAGCTATATATTTTTTTTACTTCTAAATTAGTGATACATATCCTTTGATTCTTGATGAAACATATTCATAACCCCTGACTTATTCCACATTTTGTTGTGTTACAGCCTAAATTCCAAATGGATTCCATTTTTTTCACCCATCTACACACAATAGCCCATAATGACAAAGTGAAAACATGTTTTTGTACATTTGAGCAAATTTATAAAGAATGAAACACCCTGAGTCAATACATTTTAGAATCACCTTTGGCAGCATCTACAGCTGTGAGTCTTTCTGGGTTAGTCTAGGAGCTTTGCACACCTGGATTGTACAATATTTGCACATTATTCTTTTTTTTATTTTTCAAGCTTGTTGATCATTGCTAGACAGCCATTTTCAAGTCTTGCCATAGATTTTTAAGCTGATTTAAGTCAAAACTGTAACTAAGTCACACAGGAACAATCTATGCTATCTTGGTAAGCAACTCCAGTGTATATTTAGCCTTCTTTCTTAGGTTATTGTCCTGCTGAAAGGTTAATTCATCTCCCAGTGTCTGTTGGAATGCAGACTATCCTCTAGGATTTTGCCTGAGCTTAGCTCTATTCCATTTATTTTTATCCTACAAAAACTCCCTAGTCCTTGTCGATGACAAGCATACCCATAACATGATGCAGCCGCCAGCATGCTTGAACATATGAAGAGTGATACTCAGTGATGTGCTGTATTGGATTTGCCCCAAACATAAAGCTTTGTATTCAGGACATAAAGTACATTTCTTTGCTACATTTTTTGCAGTTTTACTTTAGTGCCTTATTGCAAACAGGATGCATGTTTTAGAATATTTTTATTCTGTACAGGCTTCCTCCTTTAGATTAGTATTGTGGAGTAACTACAATGTTGTTGATCCAGTTCTCCTATCACAGCCATTACACTTTGTAACTGATTTAAAGTCACCATTGGCATCATCCTTCCTCTCCAGCAACTGAGTTAGGAAGGATGCATGCATCATTGTATTGACTGGGTGTATTGGTACACCATCCAAAGTGTAATTAATAACTTATTCATGCTCAAAGGGATATTCAATGTCTGCTTTTTTTATTTTTACCCCATCTACCGACAGGTGCCCTTCTTTGCGAGGCATTGGAAAACTTCCCTGGTCTTTGTGGTTGAATCTGTCTTTTAAATGCACTGCATGACTGAGGGACCTTACAGATAATTTTATGTATTGATGAGGTATTGATGAGGTAGTCATTCAAAATCATGTTAAACACTATTACTGCACACAGAGTGAGTCTATGCAATGTATGATATGACTTGTTAAGCACATTTTTACTCCTGAATTTATTTAAGCTTGCCATTAAAGGGTTGAATACATTTTAAAATTAAGATAACACTTTGACATTATGGGGTATTGTGCAAAGGGTCGGAAACTTTCAGGTAAATGTGAAGTTAAGCCCGGGAATTTGGGGAATTTTGCTTAAATTCCTTTTAAAAAAGCTTTTTTGTGGGATACACATAAGGCAATTCTGGGTCTTGTGGCATATTTTGGTGAAACTATCCCCAATTCAATGGAATTGCAACCCTCTGCATGCACAGTACATTCTTCCACCACATGTACAGCTGATTCTCAAGATCTTGCACACTAATGAGATGCTTTTGAGCCCGTTAGTTTTTGCTACCATGTGGGTTTTAGTTAACTTGAGCCTGCTAACTGAGGAGTGTTAATTCACCTGTTTCCATACATGTTTCATTTTAAAACATTTATCTTACAAAGGAGGTGCTTAATCTGAACTGCTTAACTATTTATCTGTACATGGAATTGTATTTGTTGTTTTTTTACAGGAAAATGCCACGGGTACTATCTGATGTGTGGAGACGTTTCACTGCAGCTAATGTACATTTACATGTAGAAGGAAAAGCTGTGTACATTTGCAAATACTGTGCCAAATCATATGTGAAGAATGCAACAAAGTCACAGAATTATCTGGCCAAGAGCATAAAGTTCCCTCAGCGCTCACAACAAGCAACCTCTGACAAAAGTCCCTCTACTTCTATTTGAGGTGAAATTTATTAATCAGATACCGTATTGATAGCAACAGCTCATGGTCCTCCTGAAATCAGAAGGTTTTTTTGAGTCAATGGAGTAACGTAGTCAGAGAAATGCTGATGAATTTCTTGCTCGAGCTGTGTATGCAACTGGTTCATCTCTGATGCTTACAGGCAACGTGTATTGGAAGAGATTTCTAAATATTCTTCGCCCAGCATACACACCTCCATCCACTCATTTGCTGGATGCAGAGTTCAACAGAGTTCAAGTGAAGGCCAAGCAAATCATAGAGAAAGTAGACTATTGCAATCACTGATCGGTAGTCGAATGTTCATGGACATGGAATAATTAACTTCTTGATGACAGGGGGCAGTATTTTCACGTCCGGATGAAATGCTTGCCCAAATTCAACTGCCTGCTACTCATCCCTAGAAGATAAGATATGCATATTATTAGTAGATCTGGATAGAAAACACTCTGAAGTTTTTAAAACTGTTTGAATCATGTCTGAGTATAACAGAACTTATTTAGCAGGCGAAACCCCGAGGACAAACCATTCAGATTTCTTTTTTGAGGTCACCCTCTTTTCAATGGGTTTTCATTGGGAATCGAGATCTCTAAGGGACATTCTTGCAGTTCCCATCGCTTCCACTGGATGTCAACAGTCTTCTGAAATTGGTTGAGGTTTTTCCTTTCTGTAATGAAGATGAACGGCCATCTTGAACGTGGGTAACTTGAAGTGTACTGTTAGATAGAGGCGCGTGACCAGAAAGCTAGCTACAGTTTGTTTTCCTCCTGTATTGAACACAGATCATCCTGCCTTCAATTTTATCGATTATTTACGTTACAAAATACCTAAAGTTGTATTACAAAAGTAGTTTGAAATGTTTTGGCAAAGTTTACAGGTAACTTTTGAGATATTTTGTAGTCACGTTGCGCAAGTTGGAACCATTGTTTTTCTCGATCAAACACGGCAAATCATTTTGGATATATATATCGACGGAATTAATCGAACAAAATTACCATTTGTGATGTTTTATGAAAAATTAGAGTGCCAACTTAAGAAGCTTGTCAAAGGTAAGGCATTAATTATATTTTTATTTCTGTGTTTTGTGTCGCGCCTGCAGGGTTGAATTATGCTTCTCTCTCTTTGTTTACTATGGTGCTATCCTCAGATAATAGCATCTGTATTTCATATCACAAAATCATAAAACTCATGGGATATACAGGGTCAACATATATGATCACTACTTTTGATTTACAGTTACAAGATGACATGACGTCAAACCCAGGGTTGTTCTGAACAGAATGAGTCTATTTTTGTTTATTTTAAAAGAAAGAAATGCTGCTGGACACACGCACCTGAATGCACTCATGAGTCCTTTCTACGCGTGCCAAAATTAGGATCTGTTTCCTTGAATTGCCTTGCGAAAGCCTAACACTGTAAGATTGTATTTATAACTTTGCTATTCATGTTGGCAATAGAACAAGATTTCAAATCACGCCCACCTGACCCAGATTTATAATAGACTGTTTTTTAGATTGTGTAAACAACAACAGTCACTGTGTGATGGTGGGGATGCAAGGTTGTGTTCCAAATGAAACAACTATGTGTGCTTGCTCTAGTACCTTATAGTTGAAGACTATTCTTTGAGTCATAAAAGCGTTTTGAAATTGCTTAGGATCTATGCACGCTTTGGAGAGGTGGGTGGCCACTTGGAGACACCAGTTAGTCCTTTCATATGTTGCACCTACCCCACATTTTCCAGGAATAGTCATGTTACTAAATGTGTTCAGAGTACCTTCTAATACGTTATTAACAAATGCAGCAAAAAGTACAATAAATGTAAAATGCACATAAAATCAAGAGTAATGTTTGGATTCAGTCGTGTCAGATGAACTGTTGTGTAATCAACTTTGGTCTCACTAGTTTCCCATTGTCTACAAACTGTTCCCTTTCAATTGCTACCATGGTTATGCATATGCTTTTAATATTTCCTCTGTAAGAAACATTTCAATTTAGCCCTATCCATATTGGCCAAATCCCACAAGTGTAAAAGGCTAAAAGAGAATATCACCACATACTTAAATAATACAAGACGAATCCTAACATTAAAAAACATACCTTATGTATGTAATGTCTTCTTTATACAAAAGTTTGGACATATTCAGTTATTTGTCCCTTATTAGCATCTCCAAATCACTAGCCTTAAATAAAACAAATAGGCCCACGTAACACTGGTATTGGAAAAGCCTTTGGGTACGTGTTGTCCTACAGGAAATAGCAGGTGAACAATCTAGCAAAACTTTTCTGCCTTAGGGTGGCCCATACTTCGCTCCTTTTTCTCTTTCTATCCATGATTATGTGTAAATAAATCATGAGCCCATTGGATGGAGACAGATCCTCCAAATGATTTATTTGTTCAGCCTGCCCTGGAGTAACAGGTACTGCAGATGAATAAAATAAACAATAAGCAAGGTGAGGAGGAGTGAGGAACGTGTTCGAGGGCAAAAGCTAAACGCTATCTCAGTAGACTCCTCAATACTTTCTACTTTTACACATTTTAAGATTCACATTATTCAATTCACATTGATTTACTTGGTTGTCATCACTGGACATTTTTGTTACCATTGAACTGCTTTTTTACTCTTTTGCACATGTATTTTCATAACTTGCCGTATGAATAGAACAATAAAGTACATATAGTTTGGTGAAGTGTGAATAGTGTGGTAGTGTAGGGATAGGCACTTGCCAGCGGATATGTTTCAGAGCTGAAGGACAAGTTGAGGATGCAGGAAAAACAGGATATACACATAAGATCTTCATGTAGTAACGTCAAAAGAAAAAGGCCCAGCTCATTCTTCGGAGCATAAATCAATGTCACGCTGATAGGTTACTTAACTTCACTTGAGATACCTATAAAGCAAGCAATCAAACAACTTTGAACCATACTAAACAAAAGTTCAGTCTAAGCTGTTCAAAGTTGAAGTGATCTGGAGTGAAGTTGGGTGGTTGGCCAAACAGTTCACATCCTGCATTCGTGTCCTTTTCACATGATCATGGTGGAGTTCTCCAGGGGGTCCATTTATAAACTGTGCGTACTGTACAGATAAAATATACCCCAAAATATGTACCAGTTTTCCCACAAAAGTTAGCATTTCTAAAAGCTGAACTTGGCATGAGAATGTCCATACCTCCACGAAAACATTAGACCATGAGTATGCACTTTTTCTAGTTTTTCTAGAATACTTCTAGTTGAAGTATTATTTTGCAAGCAATGGGGGGGATATATTTTTTTGATCAAAATGATCAAATTTGCCGTGGCTCTTTCTTTTAGAAACTGTTGTGGCCTAATTCCAATAGTTCCAAATTATACTGGTGTTATTGTTGCCATAAATGGTGAATGGAGGGTGATTTCCAGGCAGAGTTATAATGCTTGTTCACGCACGGGTCTGATTTATAATGGAAAACACACATACTGTATATGTATGGCATGCAGTTTACAAATCTCAATATTTTTTGACTTACGGATTCTTTTCAGAAATTGCGTATTCTTTTCAGGACTGGCAGGCCCTACAATTTGCCAAACTAGCCATTCAAAGTCAAACATAATGTCTTTTCAGAGATTTATTCTGCATAATAAGTCCTACCCTACAATCACATTACTTTAAAAATAATTGATTGGATTTATATAGAGCTTTTCTACCAACTTAGGTACTCGAAACGCTTTACATAGTAAGGGGGAAACTCCAACACTGTAGCGGGGTGCGTAATTGGCGGCAGAGAAGTCAGGCGCAGGAGATCAGAACTGATTTATTAAGCAAAACCAACGGCATCCAGAACAACAAGATAAATAGGCACAAAAATAACCTGTTGTCCGTTCACGGGGAACATGCACAAGCACTACAATAAACAATCCCACACAAAGACATGGGGGGAACAGAGGGTTAAATACACAACAAGTAAATGAGGGAATTGAAACCAGGTGTGTGGAAAAACAAGACAGAACAAATGGGGCAAGGTTGGGAATTTACCCATGACACCAGGGTTAACACTCCTACTCTTACAATACATTTCATGGGATTTGTTATGAGCACAGAGAGTCAGGACATGCATTTAACATCTCATCCAAAAGAATGCACACTCTGCAGGGTAAAGTCCCCTTCACTGCCCTGGTGCATTGGGATTTCTTTAGACCAGAGGAAAGAGTGCCACCCACTGGACCTCCAACACCCCTAACCACAGCATCTAGTCTCCCATCCAGGGGCAGATCAGGACCGACCCGGTTTAGCTTCAGAGGCAAGCCAGCAGTGGGATGCAGGTTGCTATGCTGATGTTAACATAGATATTTTGATTATCACTTTAAAATTACTTGGATATTTTCTCGTGATAGAGAATATATATATTTATCAGTAACATTACTTTCACTAAATCTCTGGGTTTATATAAGAGTCTATTTTAATCTGAGTAACCCTTACTCTTCCATTTGAATTATCCCATTAATGCCAAGTACAGGATTATTTTGTTCCAGACTGCCTTTTCACCTTTTGGCATTTTGTGTCGCTTGTTCTTTAAAATAATGTGACCTTGGCACTGAGTTCCAGCGGGCAGCACAATGCCTGTAAGCTGTTATCAGTGGAGAGAGGGAGGGAAGCTGGCATTCAGAGCTCCTGTGTAGAGGAGGGGAGGGGCCAAAGCACCAAACTGACAGGATGAGGATAAAACCCAGTGTCTGAATGCTGCAGCTCCAACCAACAAACTAATAGGTGAAGAGCAGAGGAGATTGAATAAATAAATCAGTGCAACCTCCGCTCAGGAGCCCACATCGACGTCAACATGTGCTGCCAAGTCACACTGGGCTGTCGTCTAGCCCCGCTCCCGGCTGGGGAAAGGCCTGACGCTGCACTCATTCATTCACCAGCTACATAGGAAGAGAAAACACGACTGTCATGAGCTAGCCAATCTCTGTCTGTCTCTACTTCGTTCTCCCTCTGTTTCCCTGTCCTCTCTCGCTCTCTCTTTCTATCCATATTCTCAAAGATCTCTCTAAACATACAGAAATTAGGCTTGACATTTCACAAGGAATACAATGCTTGGAAAGCCTCGGAAATGTGTATATAACAACTAGAGAGTGGAAATAGGTTAGGAAGATGGAATGGAACTTTTGTTGAACTGAATAATTGATTGAAAACGTGAGTCAACAGTTCCGTGTAAATCATTCAAGGTGTTCAGCACACTGCTCTAACTTGGTCATTAGTGGGTTTAGGAGAGAGTGGTACCTCTATAATTCATGACCAAAAAAGTTTGTGCATTTGTTCAAATCATTTAACTAATTTATCTTATATAACACTTTGAATGTAACTTGTTGTTGACTGACCCAGACTATCCATATATTTTTAACATGTTTTGAAATAGCTACATCTTCTGAAATGGTTACATTAGTAAGAAATGTAAACATTTTATGAGCTCAAAAAGTAATCTTGTCACTGAATAACATTATTGAGTCTTGAATACAGCATTGTTTCAAAATAGCTAAAATGAAAAGACTAATGGAATACCAATTTATCTCCCCCCCTTCAAATCGCTCCCTAAGAGCGTAAGAGCAGGTCAAGTGCTACATTTGCTCTAATGGAGGAGAAACTATGAATATGCAGTCACATTACTGTCACATAAATCAATCCCATCCATTCCAAGAAACTCCTAACATTTCCTTCAGCAGACACAGTTGAAGTCGGAAGTTTACAAACACTTAGTTGGAGTCATTAAAACTCGTCTTTCAACCACTCCACAAATATCTTGCTAACAAACTATAGTTTTGGCAAGTCGGTTAGGACATCTACTTTGTGCATGACACAAGTAGTCTTACTAAGATTTGTTAACAGATAGATTATTTCACTTATAATTCAATGTATCACAATTCCAGTGGGTCAGAAGTTTACATACACTAAGTTGACTGTGCCTTTAAACAGCTTGGAAAATTCCAGAAAATGATGTCATGGCTTTCGAAGCTTCTGTAAGGCTAATTGACATAATTTGAGTCAATTGGAGGTGTACCTTTAGATGTATTTCAAGGCCTACCTTCAATCTCAGTGCCTCTTTGCTTGACATCATGGGAAAATCAAAATAAACCAGCCAAGACCTCAGAAATGTTTTTTTTTTAGACCTTCACAAGTCTGGTTCATCCTTGGGAGCAATTTCCAAATGCCTGAAGGTACCACGTTCATCTGTACAAACAATAGTAAGCAAGTATCAACACCATGGGACCACGCAGCCATCATACAGCTGGAGACGCATTCTGTCTCCTAGAGATGAAAAGTGCAAATCAATCCCAGAACAGCAGCAAAGGACCTTGTGAAGATGCTGGAGGAAACAGGTACATATGTATCTATATCCACAGTAAAACAAGTCCTATATTGACATAACCTGAAAGGCCGCTCAGCAAGGAAGAAGCCACTGCTCCAAAACCTCCATAAAAAAGCCAGACTACGGTTTGCAACAGCACATGGGGACAAAGATCGTACTTTCTGGAGAAATGTCCTCTGGTCTGACAAAACAAAAAAATTACTGTTTGGCCATAATATCCATTGTTATGTTTGGAGGAGAAAGGGGAGGCTTGCAAGCCAAAGAACACCATTCCAACCATGAAGCACAGGGGTGGCATGTTGTGGGGTGCTTTGCTACAGGAGGGACTGTTGCACTTCACAAATAGATGGCATCATGAGAGGGGAAAATTATGTGAATATATTGAAGCAACATCTCAAGACATCAGTCAGGAAGTTAAAGCTTGGTCGCAAATGGGTCTTCCAAATGGACAATGACCCCAAGCATACTTCCAAAGTTGTAGCAAAATGGCTTAAAGACAACAAAGTCAAGGTATTGGAGTGTCATCACAAAGCCCTGACCTCAATCCTATAGAAAATTTGTGGGCAGAACTGAAAAAGTGTGTGCGAGCAAGGAGGCCTACAAACGTGACTCAGTTACACCAGCTCTGTCAGGAGGAATGGGCCAAAATTCACCCAACTTATTGTGAGAAGCTTGTGGAAGGCTACACAAAACGTTTGACCCAAGTTAAAAGCAATGCTACCAAATACTTATTGAGTGTATGTAAACTTCTGAACCACTGGGAAAGTGATGAAAGTAATAGAAGCAGAAATAAATCATTCTCTCTACCATTATTCTGACATTTCATATTCTTAAAATAAAGCGGTGACCCTAACTTGCCAAAGACATGGAATTGTTACTCGGACTAAATGTCAGGAATTGTGAAAAACTGAGTTTAAATGTATTTGGCTAAGGTGTATGTAAACTTCCGACTTCAACTGTGGCTGCTAATTACCCAGAGTTCAGAACAGTGTAGTGTGAGGGTCCATGTTAAAGGACACATGACAACCAACATTGTTTTTTTTTTTACCTTTATTTAACTAGGCAAGTCAGTTAAGAACAAATTCTTATTTTCAATGATGGCCTAGGAACAGTGGGTTAATTGCCTTGTTCAAGGGCAGAACAAAAGATTGTTACCTTGTCAGCTCAGGGATTTGATCTTGCATCTTTCGGTTACTAGTCCAACGCTTTAACCATTAGGCAACCTGCCGCTCCACGCTGCCTGCCGCCCCACATGCTCCTATGAACTTCACCTGTTCATAGGAGCATGTCAAAAACATACATTTTTCACCAAATTTTCCATCCTAAAAATGTGGAATAAGCAAAGGTTTTGATTTCTGGTTAAAAAAAACATTGAAAAACACAATGTTGAAGTAAAGACCCCTGTCAACTAATATCAACACATATTTAGTTTTGGATCCATTTTTATTGAAAATAAACATTGCCTTGTGCCCTGTAATTCTCTTACCAACAACCCACATATCTTGAAGATAGTTTCTGATCTCTCTCGCTCTCTCATGAGGATGAAGTTCACAGAAGTAACAAGTAAAAGTAGCCCTATCCATTAGTTAGTGTTTTTACTGATAACACATTTTGTTTATGAATTATTCAGTTATTAAAACTTGAAATTCGGTAATCGAATTTTTTCAATTGAATTGGCTACAATGGGAAATCATAGTAGTCACAAAGAACATGTGGGGGTCACAAGTTTGGACAGCTCAGTTCAGTACTGTACAGTAGAGTAGAGTTTAGTACAGGACACAGTAGAGCACACTAGAGTACACTATAATGTACAGTACTGTATGATACTCTGCTTTACTGTACTGAACTCTACAAATCTCTACGCAAATGTATACTTGACTGTAATCTACTGAGCTCTACCGCGCTGTACTTTGATGTCCAAACTTGTGAATCATAGACGTCTATGATTGGTTTCAGATTTGGTCCGGTCCAACCAAATTTGATCTCGTTTGGGGCAAAAGCTGATTAAAATAATAGCCATTGTTAAGAATAATACCCCAATATGCAAAGGAGGATATTGCATATTTGTACCTATTCAGGATACATCACCATGAAGAGAATGACATTCATATCCATAAATAAGCATTTCTGTGTAGTAAGTGCACTCTCTCTGGCTCGGCTGCTGGTTGTCCTGCAGCACTGCGTCCCAGCTGAGCTCATTACCATTGGCTGTGTCCAGTGATTCTATTTCTATGTTGTAGGCTGCAGGGATTCGTGGCAGCACATCAGAGCAACACCGAGGAGAATCCAGGGTGAGAGGGAAGGCACTGAGGAGGAAGAGACTGGATTGTAGCCTCTTACACTAATCAGATGTATTACTAGGCCTATAGACAGACAGGTTGTGTACACTGCTAGACAACTCCCCAGCTGAAAACTTTGGCTGAGAAAACTTCATTTTAAATTGTCTTATAAGACCAGTGTGGTTCTTTCAATGATGCTCAAAGGACAAACAGCCCCCCAAAATCTAGATCTTGAGAAATGTACAATTGCAGGATGGCAAATATAAACATTTGTTCCTGAGGGAGGTTTGTATACCATTTTTCCTCGACTACCTAAGCACCTTTGTCTAAACAGAATTCACTTTTTCGAAACAATTAACACTCAGCCCAAAATGAAACAATTTGGCCAAAATTACACATTTCACTTTCAAAATTAATTGAGAATCAAAATATAAAATACATGACACAAAGTCATCTACCTGCATCAAACAATACAACTTGTTATCTAATGAAATGTTATTCAAATCAATCATTGCACAGTGGCCCAATAAATACTAACTACACTATCAATATACCCTAACATGGTGAACCCTCTTTTATATATCTGGGCCATTTGTTTATACTATAATTATAGCATGCAACATAAAAGGCAAGTAAACATTATCACAGCATGGGCTGTATCATTTTTATCTAAAATGATTTTACCAGATGACCAATGATGAAAGAATGTCACTCAAGAGCATGAATATCCAGAAACAAAATGCTTTATTTGACCTTTTTCCATTTTTCTGAGAGCAGAACTATCATCCTCTATGGGCCCCTCTGCCTCTGCTTTGTCCTTGCCCTCACGAGGCCTCTTCCTTGGTCCATTCTTGGAAACAGCAACTCGGAGGTGACCTCTTATACATGATTAAAGACTGATTGCTGATTGCACAAATGTTCAGAGGTTTTACACACGTACAGAAGAGGTTCACATTCATGGAAGTAATTTGCATCAGCGGTGACCAAAATGTTTTAATTTTGTTTGTCATGATTTACTCAACTGGAGTTGTGCGTCATTTGTGGAGAATTGCATTTTCTGTTTTGAAAAATGTGCTTAGCATTTTCATGTGTGAAAGCAATGAGAAATGACTTACAATTTTGCAACAAAAAAAATACTGTTGTGCTCATTAGGTCATGATGGAGATCAAGTGGACCCCAAATTCAAATGTAATTTGAGAAGATAAAGCTGTAAAATGTCAGCAATTGTCTAATGTGCCAGATATTTTTTCTAACACACTTCATTAATGCAGAGGATGGGTTACAACAGACTAAAATCTTTCTTAATGGAAGATAGTTCAGGTCAATGCGTTTCATTTTTAAAAGCAGAGCGAGCTACCAACCACTCTGATTAAAATAGAATATCATAGTATTCTAATGATTCCAGATCACTGTCATGGGGAAAACCCTCAGCAATAATACATAGGCCTATTTAGCAGAACATAACAACCACACTTTGTCTAGCAGGGTTGATTATAAATAATCAGCTGCTTATCCATTCCATACTATAACTATAATAAAACAGCCAATTCATTATTACAGCATAATACATGATGGGCATTATTAAGGATGAAAAAGATAGGCTCAATAGCGCTGGATAGAGTTACAATTACTGTAACATAAACAGCTCCTGATGCCCATGGATAGCATAGGGTCAATTCTGTCTGAATTGAGATCAAGCCAAGAGATGATTTGGACAGCAACATGATGAGATTCCTACGTAGGAGTACTAGTGATAACTCAGAACAGTAAACAGGCATTTTGGTGTCAGAGCTGTGTTATAGGTTCCAAACTACCCAAGACATTAAGGAGGTTGGTTAAACATATTATCTAAGGAACAGACTCACCACAGGAGGTTAGTGGCACCTTAACTGGGGAGAACGGGCTTGTGGTAATGACTGGAGTGGAATCAGTGGAATTAGCAAACACATTGTTTCCAGGTGTTTGATGCCATTCCATTGGCTCCCTTCTGGCCATTATTATGAGCCGTTTTCCCCTCGGCAGCCTCCTGTGGACTCCTCCTGTCATTGTCTTTGAGAATGAACAGTCATAAAATGAATACTGAATGGAGGGTTAAGAGTTAAGAGATACTTGATACATTTTAGTTAGTATTTACATAATGTCCCGGCTAGGACAGCATAATTAGTGTGAAAAGACAAAAAAAAAATTGACTTTTCTCTTTGTTTTCATTCAGTAAACGCAAAGCACGCAGTCGTCCAGATACACCACAACTCAAATAATGGATCTGACATCAGTTATAACTACCAACTGCAGAAACAACACTTCTCAGAGTTAGACAGGGTAATAAACCAAACAAATAACCAAACTTTCCAGCTTTGCACCTCAATTCCAGCAGGTCCTCATTAACTTTTTTCTCAAAGGTTCTCACAGTTGATCATTTATTTCATTCCACCATATTCCCTCAAAAGTCCTCAACTTGAGATAAATATCTTAGCTGTATTTAGGAGTAAACAGAATGCTGAAAGATTATGTATTCAAGCATCTCCCAACGCAACAAGAATCATTCTAAAGCCCCAAAACAGAAGTAATCTTAGTTTGCAAATGAAGAAAGGTTGCCTTTGGCTAACTGTTGCTATGGATAAATCAGCAATGCCCTCTAAAACGACAATCTACCTATCTGTCCAATACTTGTTCACTTTTTCCACAAATTGAGACCAATAACATCTTGATGAGGCTGACTATAGTAGAGTGGTTGTGACTGGAGAGAGCGTGTGACAGAGTGAGAGAGCGAAAGAGAGAGAGAAAAACAGTGCGTTAGCATGTCATACAAGCTCACTTTAGCAACTGAATGAATTCAGAGATTTGATTATTAGAGCTCCTGGACTGAGGCTAAAATACTCAAAAAGCCGGACACAGATAGGAACCACATCAGAGAGATTAACACATACTGGAGTGGTAGGAGAGATTGATTATCATACAGCTATACTTAAGTCAGAGTTTAAAAAACAGCATGTAACACAAACAATTACAAGTAGGCTAATTACATGTGTACTACGATTTCTTTATCATCTCCGCCACTATTTATAAATGATCTACGTCATACGGATTCTGTAAAA
This sequence comes from Oncorhynchus masou masou, assembly GCF_036934945.1. NCBI lineage: Eukaryota > Metazoa > Chordata > Actinopteri > Salmoniformes > Salmonidae > Oncorhynchus > Oncorhynchus masou. The sequence continues at coordinate 20,219,577 of NC_088236.1, read as the reverse complement.
AAACATGCACTTTAGTCTAAAGGACTTAAATTATTTTAGCTCAGTAAATAGTGTTCACCTCTCCATCCCAAGAGCTTAGCGAAGGTCAGACAACAGCCTGGCTTTATCAGCCTAATAGAGTGCATTGTGAGCATGCATATAAATCAGTGTTTACATTATAAGCAATTATGAATACAATCCTCTACAAACTTGACTAACACCAACAAAGAGCTTAGTTCATGAGCAATACTATAACACTACCACTGTGTTTTATCTATACAATTACAACATAGAAAAAATACCAGCTCTGCAAAATAAACTACACCCATGGGCTAGAGTTTCTCTTGATTTCCACCAATAGGGAAACACAAATTGATAACTACATCTGCAACCTCCCTCAGTAGCTAATAAAATACAACTGGCCAAGGAAATTGACAGTTTAACTGAAAGCAGGGGGACTTGCCAGACAGTTTAACTGAAGCTACAGCTGCTTGGCCTCTCCTCACCTGGGTTGATCTGTGAGCATCATGAGGTTGTTTGTCCAGTACTAAGGATGTACATCTTTCCATTTCAAGAACAATTCCATACGTATCTAGATACATGAGCTCTGACACGATACAGGAATGTTGTAGTTTGAAGTGTGCGACTCCTGAGTGAATCGATGCACTAACATGTTTTGCATAAGCACATTCATTTTCCATTCTAAATTGAAATCTGCTGCTGGTGGAGCTCATGAGCCTCGGCCTTTCTAAGCTGGATCTGTGTGTATGATGCATGTCTATGGTGTACCGCCAGTTAATCCACACATCAAACGGTCAACCGAATCATTTCTAGTCATCTCTCCTCCTTCCAGGGTTTTCATCTTTGAACTTATATGGTGATTGGCATCTAAACTTTCATAGTATTGCCACAAAGACCGGCAACACAGTTCATCTTTCAATCACCCACGTGGGTATAACCAATGAGGAGATGGCACGTGGGTACCTGCTTCCATAAACCAATGAGGAGATGGGAGAGGCAGGACTTGCAGTGCGATCTGCGTCAGAAATAGAAAGGACTTCTATTTTAGCCCATGGCAACGCGGACGCTCATTGACGTGCACGAGCAGTGTGAATGCAATTATAGGAATAACATAGATTTCTAAATTTATTTTGTAACGCTCATGCACACGACGTGACCGGTGTAGTCAGGATATAAGTCTAATTATTGCTGTTACATTGCACAACCTTCAATATTATGTCATAATTATGTAAAACTCTAGTTCGCAACGAGCCAGGTGGCCCAAACTGTTGCATATACCCTATACCCATATAATATTGCCTGCTTACATTAATTTCTTTGATTTTAAGAAAGGCAAAAGATGTTTATGGTTAGGTGCATTCGTGGAATGATTGTGCTTTTTTTCGCAAATGCGCCTTCGTTAAATCATCACCCGTTTGGCGAAGTAGGCTGTGATTCGATTATAAATTAACAGGCACCGCATTGATTATATGCAACACAGGACAAGCTAGTTAACATAGTAATATCATCAACTATGTGTAGTTAACTAGCGATTATGTGAAGATGAATTGTTTTTATAAGATATGTTTAATGCTAGCTAGCAACTTACCTTGGCTCCTTGCTGCAGTTGTGCAATGGGTGGTCAGCCTGCCATGCAGTTTCCTTGTGGAATGCAATGTAATTGGCCAAAATCGGCATCCAAAAATGTCTATTACAGATTACTATGAAAACTTGAAAATCGGCCATGATGATTATTCGGTCGACCTCTAATGTAGACACCCCTTCAAAAATTAGTAGATTCGGCTATTTCAGCCACACCTGACAGGTGTATAAAATCGATCACACAGCCATTCAATCTCCACAGACAAACATTGGCAGTAGAATGGCCTTACTGAAGAGCTCAGTGACTTTCAACACGGCGCCGTCATAGGATGCCACCTATCCAACAAGTCAGTTCATCAAATTTCTGCCCTGCTAGTGCTGCCCTAGTCAACTGTAAGTACTGTTATTGTGAAGTGGAATGTCTAAGAGCAACAACGGCTCAGCCATGAAGTGGTAGGCCACACAAGCTCACAGAACGGGACCACCAATTGCTGAAGCGCGTAAAAATCATCTGTCCTCGGTTGCAACACTCACCTCTGAGTTTCAAGCTGCTTCTGGAAGCAATGTCAGCACAAAAACTGTTTGTCGGGAGCTTCATGAAATGGGTTTCCATGACCAAGCAGCCGCACCCAAGCCTAAAATCACCAAGCTCAACGCCAAACTTCTGCTGGAGTGGTATAACGCTCGCCGCCATTGGACTCCGGAGCAGTGGAAGTGCGTTCTCTGGAGTGAGGAATCACGTTTCACCATCTGGCAGTCTGACAGCCGGATCTGGGTGTGGCGGATGCCAGTTGAACGCTACCTGCCCCAATGCATAGTGCCAACTGTAATGTTTGGTGTAATGTTTGGGGCTGTTTTGCATGGTTTTGGCTAGGCCCCTTAGCTCCAGTGAAGGGAAATCATAACGCTACAGCATACAATGACATTCTAAAATGATTCTGTGCTTCCAACTTTGTGGCAACAGTTGGGGAAAGCCCTTTCCTGTTTCAGCATGACAATGCCCCAATGCACAAAGGGAGTTCCATACAGAAATGGTTTATCGAGATCCGTGTGGAAGAACTTGACTGACCTGCACAGAGCACTGACCTCAACCCCATCAAACACTTTTGGGGTGAATTGGAATGCCGACTGCAAGCCAGGCCTAATCACCCAACATCAGTGCCCTACCTCACTAATGCTCGTGGCTGAATGGAAGCAAGTCCCCACAGCAAAGTCTTCCAAGAAGAGTGGAGGCTGGTATAGCAGCAACTCCATATTAATGCTAGAGGTTGACCGATCGGCACTGCCGATTAATTAGGGCCGATTTCAAGTTTTCATAACAATTGGTAATCAGACATTTTGGATGCCAATTATGGCCGGTTACAATGTAATCCATGAGGAAACTGTGTGGCAGGCTGACCACCTGTTACGCGAGTGCAGCCTCAAAAGGACCTTGTGGCTGCAAGAAGCCAAGGTAAGTTGCTAGCTAGCATTAAACTTATCTTCACATAATCACTAGTTAACTATACACGGTTGATGATATTACTAGGTTAACTAGCTTGTCCTGCGTTGCATATAATCAATGCGGTGCCTGCTAATTTATCATCGAATCACAGCCTACTTCAACCTCACCAAACAGGTGATGATTTTTAAAAAGCGCATTCGCGAAAAAAAAGCACATACAGTACTTGCACGAACGTACCTAACGTACCTGACCATAAACATCAATGCTTTTCTTCAAATCAAAACACATCAGTATATTTTTTAAACCTGCATATTTAGTTAAAATAAATGCATGTTAGCAAGCAATATTAACTAGGGGAATTGTCACTTCTCTTGAGTTCAGTGTAAGCAGAGTCAGGGTATATGCAGTTTGAGTCACCTGGCTCGAAACTGTGTTTCTTCCTAACAAATAATTTGCCAGAATTTTACATAATTATGACAGAACATTGAAGGTTGTGCAATGTCACAGCAATATTTAGACTTAGGGTTGCCACCCGTTCGACAAAATACACAATGGTTCTGTTTTTCACTGAATGGTTCTGTTTTTCACTGAAAGAATAAACGTTTTGTTTTTGACCAAAGGCTCGTATTTCTGTGTGTTTATTATATAATAATTAAGTCTACAATTTGATATTTGATAGAGCAGTCTGACTGAGCGGTGGTAGGCAGCAGCAGGCTCGTAAGCATTCATTCAAACAGCACTTTACTGCGTTTGCGAGCAGCTCTTAGCAATGCTTGATCTGTTGTTTATGTCTTCAAGCCGGTCAACTCCCGAGATTAGGCTGGCAATACTAAAGTACCTATAAGAACATCCAATAGTCAAATGTATATGAAATACAATTTGGTATAGAAAGAAATAGTTGACACGTCATAATTCCTATAATAACTACAACCTAAAATGTATTAACTGGGAATATTGAAGAACTGGGAATATTGAACCACCAGCTTTCATATGTTGTCATGTTCTGAGCAAGATATTAAAACGTTAGTTTTCTTACATGACACATGACACTTTACTTTCTTCTCAACACTGTGTTTTTGCATTATTTAACAAATTGAACATGTTTCATTATTTATTTGAGACTAAATAGATTTTATTTATTATATTAAGTTCAAATAGAAGTGTTCATTGTTCATTCAGTATTGTTGCAATTGTCATTATTTCAAATATATATAAAAACGGCCTATTAATCAGTATCGGCTTTTTTTGGTCCTCCAATAACCGTTATCGGTGTTGAAAAAAATTATAAATCGTTCAACCTCTAATTAATGCCCATGACTTTGGAATGAGATGTTCGACGAAGAGGTGTCTACATACTTTTGGTCACGTAGTGCATCTTAAACATTTCACTGATTTGTATCTGTGAATTTTTGCATCCCTGTCCAGTACCATCATCAGCATTGTTATTAACCTCCTTAGCAGTAGACAGCAGCATTTTTCCAGCTGACTCTCCAGGCCAGGACCACTGAGTGGTTTAGTGTAAGTCCCAAATGGCACCCTATTCTCTATTGTGCCCTATGAAACCTCGTCAAAAGTAGTGTTTGCTTTAAGAACAAAACAGACCACGTCGGTAAACAGGTAAAAGAAGTGGGTGCTCCTTCTATCGCACTGAACACCCCCATCTTTTTCTGTTAATTTCCAGACGATTATAAATGTTAAATCGCCACTGATTCACCCAGCAGGTGATCTACTGCGCATGGCTGACATTCACTATGGTTTGTCCTTTAGTTGGGCAGTCAGGCAGATTTCCTTTAGGCCAAGGTACACTGTATTGTGCCAGAAAGCATGATGATTCCGTCTGTACGGTTGAGGGACGAGCGTCATATAGGAGTGATGCCACCTGTCAGAACACAATGGCCAAGGTCTGTATACTAGCAACTCTGTTTTACAGAATTATTCTACTTACTGCATTGAACATGATCTAATGTCAGCCTTAACTGATAGAGGGGATGCAGCACCTGTTAAATGATTACCAGTTCCCCTGAGGTGTAACCCCAGAGCCACATTTATCTCAATATTAGACTCTGGTGTAGCCTGCCTACTGACAACAGAGCAACTGGGTGAAAAACATTCCAGTGCAGTCTGGGCAGAGTGCCGACAGTAGACTACACCAGCACAATCATCAGACTGGTGTTGAGCCACTGACAGAGACATTTAGGTCAATTGTTAAGTCGAATGAGTGAGTGAGTGAGTGCGTGAGTGAGTGAGTGAGTGAGTGAGTGAGTGAGTGAGTGAGTGAGTGAGTGAGTGTAACCCATTCAATTTTGACTCTGGTCTATTTAATCCCTTTCATTTTCTCCAGTTAGATTACCCTGGAGGTAAAATGAAGTCTGTAGGATTTTAATCCTCAGAAAGGGTCAATAGTGTAAAAACACTGTCCATAAACCTGTTGCAAGGGGCTTGGGTTCCGGAAGTCTGATGCTTTGAGGGATTACAAAGTACATCCATCCTAAACCAGATGATAAACAGCATTTATATTTGGAGTGAAATGTCAGAGTATACAGTTGTAATACCTGGATGGATTATTCAACTCCCAGGTCTATACCTGTGGGTACCACCAAGGGGCAGAGGACAGGGTGATTTGGAGATGTTAACATGGAATACAAAGACAATCTCGCTTTCTTTCTCCCCCCTCTCTCTCTCAGGTGTGATACAGTATAATTAGCCTGCTAACAATATCACTTTTATTGTTATTTATTTTATACACCACTGCAATCTAAGAGTACTTCAGGGAGTATCTCATGACACATTCATCTTCTTCAATTCAATGCACTTTGACCTCCTGTGTTACACTTGGCTGCATTTTGTTTTGTTACACATCTTGAAGACAGCAGTGAAACACACAGACTGAAAGGAGGATTTTGAATAACCAACTAAAAAGGGAGGGACATTTGTACTTAAACAAAAACAACCACTTATTGATGACACTGAAGCAGAGCTCCCTTTATTTCATTTTATTTTTAGACCTCACAAATGACTGACGGTAAGGGAGAGATCACACGGTTTTTACCACTTCAAGCCTTTTCCAAAATAGAAACGATATGAAATAGGGAGACTGAACAAATATATCTGGGGTTGTTAAAGTGAGAGGTCGAGAGGGGACATCATCATCACCTAAAGTTCAAAAGCTTGTATGTGTATTAGTATGAATGTGCATATTAATGTGAAATGCATGAGTATTAAGTAAGTCCTCCAAGATGTTCAAAAATACCACAAAATACCTCATATTCAGAAATACTCACATTCACAAAACATTTGAAAATGCAGTGTGAGCAGAATATAGGCCCGAGGAAGTGTATTTAATCTGTCACTGACACTAGGCATGTAGCAACAGAGAACATTGTCTTAAGATAATGAAAAACAAAGGAGTTGACAGTGCTCGGACGGAGCCACCTTGTGGTTCAGCACAGTGAGCCTCTCCTCAGAGAGACAGTGATAGCAGCAACCGACTTTGAATCAAGCGGACTGGAGAAAGAAAGAAAGAGCTCAGAAAAAGTTGACGAACAGCAGTGATGGGAACTGTCAGGCAAGCATGACTAAAACTCCAGATGCACCATAACACGTACATCGGCCAGTGGAGGAGTTTTAACTGTATACCATGTCACAGGATGCGTCCCAAATTACACTTTAATTACTATTTAGTGCACTACTTTTTGGCAACACCCAATGTGTGATTCAAACTGGAGGTTTGAATCACACAATGACTCTTCAGGGTGCCCACACACTGTAGGCAGGAGCATTATATTTGTCTTCTGTATAGTTCAAATATTGTAAGGCAAACGGGAGTGCCATGATTTGTTATGGGTTTGAGGGTGTGCCCTGGACCCCAATAATTCTAACCTTGGCCAGTTATAAAGATATAACATCAGAATAGTTTTTCTGCCTCAGCAAAGAGGATTGTGGCAGATGAATCAGAATTAGTTGGGTAACATAGATAATTAAGATGTTTTATTTGCATAATATGCTTATGTGAGATACTTGCCATTAGAATGTATCCCTTTGGACTCTAGTGTTGGCAGCTAGGGCTCAGTCACCTGGGATACAGAGAGGGGAGAGGTCAGTCTTGTCTTTCACATGTCCCTGGTGTTATGCAGAATATCAGAAAGGGAAGAGGACAGAATGGAACATTGTCTTCAAATGTGAATGTGTCTTTACCTATTCTTAAGCCATGTGAAGGGATGGCGTGATTAATGGGGAACTAATTACTTGTCTCCACAATGTCTGTGCGCTTATCCTGGGATAGTGTATGACCTAGATGCTCACTCCCCTCAGTGAGCTTGTCTAGGAGTGGGGTCAAGAGGAGGTTTACTTGAGATGGGAGTATCTAGAGTTGACAATTGAGATATGCCTGGATGAGGTAAGAGTTCTATGAAGTACCATGAACAAGATTAGAACCTCGTCTTAGGGAACAAAATTAACGATAATTTATAGCGAATGCTATCTGGCTATGGGATACTCCCCTCTCTCAAGTAAAAGTCTTTATTTGTGAACAGTTCCTAAGATCTGTGAATCGTCATGTAAGTTGAGAGGGGTGTATCTTGGCTGTAAAAGATCTTTGTACTTTTCTGGTGGTACTTTTCAATGGTTCATTAGAGATAGCGCCTCATTGAAAGTCAAAAAGGGTTATTGCAAAGCTCTTAATAAAAAAAATGTAGTTTAAGTGTAACTCTGACTGGTGTGTAGTTTGTAACTCTCCTCATTTGGTAAAGCAGAAAAATGCTACC